>NC_080557.1:46942500-47242500 GCF_030253575.1 Rhododendron vialii | reverse complement strand
TATTTCAGGTTCCTTTCTATTTCAAAATCATATCCTGCTTCGATGACTTTTTGAGGTTAGATGGAGAAAGACCTCAAATTTCTTTTCAACGAAATTGAAAAGTTGAAGGATCTAACTGTTGTGACTGCTATTACCAAATTCTTAATCCAAATACAGTCTACAACTATTCAAACTTGAGCTCAACTGTACTGTTGAATGTTGATATGCTCAAAAATGATTTCTTATCCTTTTGATGGCTGAGCACTACAGCTTAAAAGCTTGAAAGGGTTATTATCTCTTTGTTCAAGTGAGATGGCTTTACCTTCAATGCAGATACCAAGCTTTTCGAACTTAGAGGACATGGAGTAATGAAGTTCATCACTAGCCCAGTTTGGAAAGATGAATAAGCTTGTCAAAATGCAGATTGCGAACCCCATGCCAATGGTTGAGAGACGTTCACGGGCTAGTTCAATGATCTTATTATCAGGCCGAAAACCAGATACCACAACCAGATTGAAGGTAAGTATGAAAATCATGGCTCCATAGTCATATCTCCTCTTAATGCTTGGAACCAATCGACAGTATGTTACTGCTGCGCCTGTTCATTATCGAAAAAACATTCTTTAGAGATAATTATGTTTATATTAATGTATATACATTTATAAATTGTATTGATCCATGCCATTAGATGACAGTAATTTACACACAACACACAACATGTTAGGACTAAACAATGAGAAAAAAAATATATATATGGGCTGAATTTGATGACATGAGTTATATGGTTTGATGCTCCAACTTTGAAAGAATATGAGGAGGCTAGTGGGTATGCAAATCCTTACCAAAAAGAAAGACAGAAGTGCCCACAACAATGTTATTGCCAATCCTGTCAAATTCATCAGCTAAAATCGCCACCAAACATCCCAAACCACCACCTAATAGTGTTCCAGTACCGCGAAGCAAACCCTTTCCAAGTGTGGCACCTGTCATACATATAAGTTCAGGGCCTTCAGAGTTCAGACACTAAAACTCGTAAAAACAACTTCTAGAAGTACAACAACATATCACAAAAAGAACCTCGCAGAATGGAGACAAACCTGCGGTAAACTCGAAAATCACAACAACAGTCATGATAGCCCACATGGCATTGTCCCCAACTTCCTCATACATTGGATCGAGGAGATAAAGCAGCGAAACCAAAACCAAGGCAATTCCAACTTTGATACTGTGAAGGACTTTTCTTTTGTCATACTTGCTTTGTTTTGCTATAAGAGAAGAAACACTAAAAGAAAGAGCAAATTGAGCAAATTGAGATTTCTTCTTCTGGTTAGGACTAATCCCATCTTCATTTGGAATAGTAATCACAGTGGAACTCATGGCTAAATGTTTATTTCTACTCTTTACCCTTTTTTCATGGATTGGGTATCACTATCTTGTTGGGAAGTTGAGAGGGAGAGGAACCGGTTATATACACGCCATCCCATGACATATAGGAAGTGGGTAGATATGAAGTTGCATCCCAAGCACCAAAGTGGAGACTGCATTTTTGCCAACTTAGCTATTGGTTTTCTTGGGTACCTTTGGAGATTAAGTAATTTTAATTTCATTATGCCCTTGTCCTTTTAATCTTTGTAATTTTTGAATTCGGAGATTAATAAAAAAATTTGCTGATCCAAAAAAAAAAAACTTAGCTATTGGTTTAGACTTAAAAAAAAGTGAAAACCAAAAACTTTAGTCTTTGTGTAATTAAGGGAGACGAGGCCCACAAAGTTGTTAAAACCATAAAATATACTATATGCGGATGTTGGTATTACTTATTTTGAAAAGAATTGGTATATTGTCCCCTCCACAACAACGCATTTTTATACTGACCCTCCCTCATTAAATAAGATTACCAAGAAGCCTTCTGCAACCTTTTATGCTATAAAGATTTAATACAGTGTATCGACTAAAGTGATCCGTATTTGGCATTCAACTTGATACATCGTATTGCTGTAATTAGAAGAATACCTCCACTTTGCCCAGGCCCCTCTTATCAAACTTATTGCGTTTGCCACTGAGCTTAGGTGACCCTAGTAGAACACACTTGCTAGGCATGGGTGCATCTAGTTGTGGAGAATGGTCTTATCGCAACAACTCAAATGCGATGCTTGTTGTTGAACCAACATCTTTTGTGGGTTGAGGTATTACCAATGCTGTCTATCACACCTTTGCATAGGGAAGCTAGAATAGTACAAGGATTTCAGATAATCCCACCATAATAATGTGATCAAGCAACTGCTTTCCCCATAAAGAGACCAAATCAACGTGGTTCCATTAGCTTTCACCATTCTTGTCTATTCTGTCATGTTTATGGATGCGTAAAATGGTTTCAGTGTCATGTTGTGACAGGTATCAGTAGGTTTTCGTCTGTTTGAGTCTTCTAATCAATTATGGTACTTACCATGGACATCGGAATTGGCTCCCAAATATAGGCAGCTGAATCGACGATAATGCGACTAAACTTTCGAATTTGTCAAAAAAGGAAAATAAGTAGGTATAGTGCAATAAGATAAAAAGGCTTCAATTGCTGTTACTAGTGATGATTAATAGAAAGATCACCTCCCTCTGTTAGTGCAATCTATCGGATTAGGCCACTATTAGCTGTCTATTAAGGGAACTTGTCATCTTCTTCGTCAATAGTTTCTTGAATTTTCTTTGAAATTCCTGACACTGATGGTGCCAAATGTCTTGTAGCTTTTGAGTTATTTTAGAACTAGCTAGTTTTCTTCCTTGTGATTCATAGTGAATCTGGTATGTTCCAAAGAAATGCTTTAGTTCTCCATATCATGCAAACGCATTGTCAACACTAGATTCATCAGCGAAATCAGTGATCTTTATAAGCAAAAATTAGAAGTTGGCTTCTGCTGCAATTCTGGGATTTCTAGTATTAAGCGGCTTGTTATGAAGCATGGATGCCGATACAGGACACGAATATGATAGGATACGGATACTGCAATGCAAGAAAATCTAAAAGTAGGATACGGGTATTGTTAGGAACCGTTGTATTTTTTGTATTCAAAAGTGTTGTTCACAAGTTTTCTTGGTTAGTAGTTGAAATTCAATATTATGGAACACGTGTATGACACAATAAAGATATTAAAAAACAATGATACTATTTTCAGCCCACTGTATTTTCCTCTCTAAAAAGGTGAGTAGAGTGTTAAAAATCTGTACTTTTCTATATTCCTAACAATTTTATCCATATATGATATTCAAGAAGTGCCGCATTCTTAATTTCAATGGTAAAAAATTAAAATTTTACATTTTAAATACCTCGAATACATTTGCGTGAGTATCGGAGGAGATATGTATACCAGTAAGGATACGATGCCTTAATAGAGCCAGGAAAAACAATGCAGTGCATTCTTTTTTTGCTTGTATAATTTCAACCAAAAGAACAAAGAAGCAGGAAATTTCCTGGAATCTTGATGAGGTTCTATTCTCTTGTGATGCTGACATGAGGAAGAAGAAGCGAAGTTCGTTTTCCGATTCATTGTCCTGCCACCTGTACTTTATCATGCCTGCTAAAAGGAAGATTTGCATGACAAAGAAGTCAAATTTTAGTGAGATTTTGCTTTATCTTAGCACTTGTTTAGGACACGGCAATGCCGCGGTTAAAAGTTTGAGAAAAAGATGTGCAGAAAAAGGGTCAATAAACTCATGAATGATTTTTGCATTTTATAATCAAACTACCCAGTAAATTTGCTTCCTGGTTTTTCTTTTGTATAATGAGTGATATTGCTGTGCCCACTAACTAGTGTTCACTTTGCATTTTAGTTTGAATGCAGTACACTTGAAATTAGGTATCTTTACAATCCGCAATCTCTTTTTCTGCTAGTGCTTGTCGTACAAACCTCTTTTTCGACACCAGATTGATTGGAAAGAAATGTTTCAGGTGATATTATATTGAAATTCTCTCTGTTGTGATTGTAAGTGGACAAAGTTTAGTGCTTGATAAGTTTTAGAGTTGAGATAAACGCACCGAACGGTCGATTGTGGAATTTTGATACACGTTGAAGCTTAGACTTGTTTGTCTGGTGATCAGATCTCAGATGAGCTTTAATCGAGTTTAATTGAGCCAAGCGTGAATCGATCGATCTCGAGTCGTTCGGATGTTTCACACATCATAACCTGTTCAAGCTTGATCTGAAAGTTATATGAGTAATCAAACTTTGTTTATGTGACAAGTCAATTTCGAACAGCTATAATCAAGTGAACACGAGGTCTAACTCGGATAGCTAATTTCGTTTATCAACGCTAATAAAATCTGGCTCTGTTATACACTTAGGGGTTGCCCCAGTGGTTTAAGCGGATGCTCAGGCTTTGGGAGTACTCATCAAGGTTTGGGGTTCGATTCCCCGCCAGGTTAGTACCCTAAAGTAAGTTTTTGAGTCATGGCCGCTGTAGCTCCCTCGGAGGTTTGGGTTGTGCAGTCAGGTCCATTGCTGGCTTCCTTCATTACCAAAGCTACCCAAAAAAAAAAAAAAAATTGGCTCTGTTACCGGAGGATGTGGTAAGTGGGTGAGTTGTCTGACTTTGGTTCTTGATCTTCTCCAGTTCTCAAATGCCTATAACATTACTAACACGTGATAAAAACTCGATACATACATACGGGTAAGAGATTATTCAGTGCCCTTTTGACACCTCGTGGCGGTGTCCTAGGCCCCTTTTTCACTACACAATCACGTAGAGTTCATCCACACACTAAGCCTGTGCAGTGGTGGAGGGGCCTTAGGACACGCCACTTGTCACGTCATAATTAGGTTTTCCTCTTCCGAAGTGTAGATTGTCTAAAGAATGTACTAAAATGCTTTTGGATCTGCAGTGTGACGGTGTATCAACTAAATCGCCACAGCAGCATGATGCCCCCACAAGCTGGAAAGAGAGAACCACCAATTAATGATCCAAAATCATTCCAAACGCAGATACTTGTGAAGAAGACTAATACCGGTCAAAAACATTTGGTGCTTTCCGTGGCACGGAAGGGACTTGAAAAGATTAATCCATTAATCCGTCCCCTTACACACCTGTGACGCAAAGCTCTAGTCGATTTGTACGGTAGGAGAACCTCAACTAAAGAGCGGGCAAGCCCTCCTATAGCTCCAGGATTTGGAATAATAGGTGGGCGTATAAGTGTTTGCGCGTGTCTTTGTGGTGCTAGAAAAAAATTTATTTCAAGAATAGTAGGATCTTGTTTTGGGGGCAGTCAAGGAAGGTGTGAATTAAGCTAAATGTATCATTCCTCTCAGTAAACATGTACAGTATAAGTTTTGTTTTGCTTAGGCAAAAGGTTGGAAGAGAGAGTAGCCAACTCCCCTGAGCGTGATCATAGGGTTGGAAGAGGGCGACCGGTAGCTACCTTTCGTGTGCGTGGAATGGATGACCAATTGTCCAATCAAAGGATGAGGAGAATGAAGCTCTCTCGCACACGACGATTTTTTATATTACAAGATTACTACTGTAAGTTAGTTTGACTCTGCGACCGCGTAGAAAAAAACACATACTTAAATTAAGCTGTTTTGTCAAGTCGCCTACTAGTTAAGGTGGTCTTTTGCACAAACGAATTACACTTATATATAGTCTCGTTAAGCGAAAAGAAAACTCCCCAACTAATTAATCACGCGTATTCCAAGGAATTGCGATCTTCATCGATTTTTCCTTTTCCAGATTATTCTACTCCATATTTAGTATAAATATATACCTTAGTAGGTGTGAACAGAAGTAGAAAAAGCTACAGAAAAGGGGTTAAGAAATCTTTAGAAAGGCGACAAATGATAAGTGGAGAGTCCACCAGTTCACTTATCTCTGCTGATTGTAAGGACAATGGTTGGTGACCCATTCCGACTATCAAGGTGTCCGGGCTAGTTTACACGCAACTCTACTAATTTCCTTTCTAGTCCTGTTGAAGGCAGGTCATCTACGCCAGGACTACGGCCTACGGGATTCACAAGAAATTTCTTTCTTGTAGTCTGACCCCAAGAATCGAATTGTGGTCAGTTGTATAGAGAGCAAACCCACCAACCATCCCGGGGCTATAGTGGGTGACGTTTTATTTTGTCAACATGGAACAATCCTGTCAGTCCACTAGTTACCTAATTAGGTTTTTGTCTTCCTCCACTTGCTCTTGTTTCTGGTAACTGGGATTTGCATTCCTGGGGGCTATGGGACTGTATCAGTATGCCTTATTGGTTGATTAAAGTCCACATTAATGGATTAGTTATCTTCTTCTCAATGAAGATAATATTGACGTCTCCACAGAACTCGAGTCATTCAGTGAGGTTTTTTAAACTTGGTTTGAAAAATTAAACGTTGGTTAAGCATTTGTTTAAGTGAAGTCACCCTCAGACGAGGTTTAATCGAATTGAGCTCCAGCTTGAATAGCTTGGTCTAGCCGACCATGAGTTTATTGAAGTTTGGTTCGAAACCTGGATGAACTCTATGATGTGTTTAAACTTCATTTCTTCGCGTAACAAGTCGATCTTGCCTAAGTTTCTAACGAGCTGAACATGACTTGAGCTCATGCAGATTGGTTCGAGAAAAGCTGTTTAGCAAACTCGAGGTTTAGAAAGGGTCTGGGAAAGCGGGTCATCAAGAAAGCCCTTCATGGTACATTAAAATGTCGACGGAGGCAAGAAATCTATTCTACTCTATCCTAAAGGAATGCGGATGGATGGTATACAAAGTGCCTGTCGACGGAGGCAAGAAATCTATTTCTAATGTTCTACCACTCCACTCGCAAGCGTGCCATCTTAATAACAGGCTTGGGATCATCTGTCCCTTTGATCTGTCCACATCTCCTATCCCCGTGCTCTTGCGCCCCCACGTGTCCTAAACAAATATCAGACGTACGACTGTCTCTCTCTCTCTGTGTTCTCAATTGGTTCCCTTTACGCCTCCGGTCATTGGATCCATAAGAGTTTAGTTCTAAAATCATCACGTCGTTGTATATAACCCCAACCACATAAAAACATTTCAGAATTTAAATCCAAAGCTGAAAAATTGCTGGATTAATTGGCCTACACCAATAAACTCAATCATTTCATTCACGGAGAACCCATTTTGGCTATAGACAAAGAAGAGGAAAATTGTGAAGGGTTAAGGGTTTTAGACAGAAAAATGGGGAAAATTTTTCAGTGCCGGGTGGGTACCACGTGCCCGCTTGGCGCATCCGAGCTGTTCATTGCATTTTTGGGCGGCTCGGATTTGAAGGGAGAAAAAAGAAAGAGAAAGTGTTGGGGTGAGAGGAGAGACATGGTTTCAATCCGAACCGTCTAAAAGCTTATTACCACGTGGAATATACCCACCCAGCACCGAAAAAGTTCTCGAAAAAAGGAGGGGAGGAGAGTGGATTTTTGGTCTGGTGGAGGATTTCCAGTGTCGCCGTGTGAAGAGGCGTACGAGAGAGAGAGAGAGAGAGAGAGAGAGAGAGAGCATGTCTAAGTTGTGAGGTGGGGACAGATGATCCCAGGCTTAGCATTCAAACATCTACTCCAGAAAAGTCCCACCTTCTGCGGCTAATATTTGCGATACAAACTGTACTGGAAAAGAAGCTAAATTTCACAAGCCTTTTTTTTTTTTTGGATAAACAGCACAGGTCCTGCTTAGCAGAGAGATCACCTAGCATGTATTGCAAACTAAATTGAGCTGGCATGTACATGAACATTCAAATTTCAATGAGAAAAGGTAAATTCGAGATCCGCGCACAGTTGAAACGATGAGCTTGTACATAAAATGCAAGAGGGGTCTTGCCTTCCGGAGTTCTACACAGTACATCCAAAATATCTGTTCAAACAAATAGGATTAATGCATGCAAAGAATAAAAGACCCAGCTACTCCATTATAGATGAAATATTCTGAGTTTCAACATAAAGACGACTCGGGCCTTAGTCTAACCAGCGTGAACATGGCAAGAAAGTTATGAACAGTCCCTGGTCATTGGAACCGCACCATGGCATGTCACCGTCAAAAAGGATGACCCAAATTCTCTCCAAGTTTTCATATCCACGTTCTCAATCTTCCGTTGGTGATGTCTTGGTCACTAGGCCCTTGATTATGTGTCGACACTGATACTTGTAAAAGACAAACTTACCATTCATATTGAGAATTTCATGAAAATACGGAGATACGGAGAAAGAAAGAAGCCAATGGAATTCCAAGTGAAACTGTAACGTAAAAACTATTCGATGGAGTCCTGGTCCTGGGCTCTGCCAAAACAGTCAAAAAGCACCTATAGCTCTCCTGCATGACGTTTTTATAGATTACAAGATTACTGCTGTAAGTTAGTTTGATTCTGCGATCGCGTAGAAAAAAATAAATACTAAAGTTGTTTTGTTAAGTCACCTATCAGTTAAGGTCGTCTTTTGCACAAACAAATTACACTTATATACAGGTCTCGTTAAGCGAAAAAAAACTCCCCAGCTAATTAATCACGCCTATTCTAAGCATAAATTTTGCGGGAGCACAAAGTCCAAGGAATTGAGATCTTTCATCGATTTTTCCTTTTCCAGATTATTCTAGAAGGTGAGAACAGAAGTAGAAAAAGCTACAGAAAAGGGGTTAATAAGAAATCTTTAGAAAGACGACAAATGATAAGTGGAGAGTCCACCAGTTCACTTATCTCTGCTGATTGTAAGGACAATAGTTGGTGAGCCATTTTCTTTCCGATCAAGGTCCGGTCTAGTTTACACGCAACCTTGCTATTCTCCTCTCTAATCATGTCGAAGGCAGGTCATCTACGCCAGAACTACAGCCTACGGAATTCATAAGAAATTTCTTTCTTGCAGTCTAACCCCAAAAATTGAACTCTGATCAGTTGTATAAGGAGCAAACCCATCAACCGTCCCGACTAACTTTGGGGCTACAGTGGGTGACGTTTTATTTTGTCAACACGGAACAATCCTGTCAGTCCACTAGTTACCTAATTAGGTTATTGTCTTCCTCCACTTGCTCTTGTTTCTGGTAACTGGGATTTGCATTAGTGGAGTGCTAGGGACATAGTGAATCTGAGCCGTTCATGTATATTTTAAGGGTCAATTCTTTGCCCATTTTCTTTGCACTTAGCATTTCTCTTTGCGTTACTGGGGCTGTTGTAACATTTCCAAAATATTTAATGGATATTAAACTAAATGTAAATATTGGTGAATGGTTTTAATCCAAGAGGCGTGACTATTCAGGTTAAATGAAAAGACGTGAACATTGGATTTAAGCACAAAAGATGTGTTCTATTCAGGTTAAATGAATAGACATTATCAGACCAAAATGTGTGATGATTGGGATGGAATGAATAGACACGACTATTATAAATAGACATGACTATTGCATTTAATCAAAGAGGTTTAATCTTTAGCCAACGGTCACGATCTATGCCTATAGAAGGCAAATGGTTCTACCAATTAAAAGAGTGAAGATAATTAGAATCATTCTGATTGTTGTTTCTCTCTAGAATTATTTCCTACGATTATACTTGAGGGGCTCGCAAAATCTAAAGGTACTTGGGTCTCTCTTCATTTGTGCATAACGCAGTTAGACAACAGTTGGAGATTGGATTTGAATTTATCTTGGAGGTGGCTTCACTGTAACCCGGTACACACCGAATTCTCTCGAATTGGTGGGGGCGAATATCGTTTTAAGGACATCGATATATAGTAATGTGACTTGAAGCATCTCTGTTTATCTACTTTCATTAACTACGACGAATTTTGCACCTACAGGCGCTATGGGACTGTATCAGTATGCCTTATTGGTTGATTAAAGCCCACATTAATGGAGTAGTTATATATCTTCTTCTCAATGAAGATAATCTTGACGTCTCCACAGAACTCGGGCCATTTAGTGAGGTTTTTTAAACTTGGTTTGAAAAATTAAACGTTGGTTAAGCATTTGTTTAAGTGAAGTCCGATGTTTAATGGAATCGAGCTCCAGCTTGAATAGCTTGGTCTAGCCGATCATGAGTTTATTGAAGTTTGGTTCGAAACCCGGATGAACTCTATGATGTGTTTAAACTTCATTTCTTCGCGTAACAAGTCGATCTCGCATAAGTTTCTAACGAGCTGAACATGACTCGAGCTCATGCAGATTGGTTCGAGAAAAGTTGTTTAGCAAACTCGAGGTTTAGAAAGGTTCCGGGAAAGCGGGTTATCAAGAAAGGCCTTAATGGTACATTAAAATGTCGACAGAGGCAAGAAATCTATTTCTAATGTTCTACCACTCCACTCGCAAGCGTGCCATCTTAATAACAGGCTTGGGATCATCTTTTCCTTTTATCTGTCCACATCTCCTATCCCCGCGCTCTTGTACTCCCACGTGTCCTAAACAAATATCAGACGTACGACTGTCTCTCTCTCTCTCTCTCTCTGTGTTCTCAATTGGTCCCCTTTACTCCGGTCATTGGATCCATGAGGTTTAGTTCTAAAATCATCACGTAGTTGTATATACCGCAGCCACATAAATAAAAAAAATCAGAATTTAAATCCAAAGCTGAAAAATTGCTGGATTAAACACAATCATTTCATTCACGAAGGAAAATTGAAAAGGGTTGTTAGGATTTTAGACAGAAAAATGGGGAAAATTTTTCAGTGCCGGGTGGGTACCACGTTGTGCCCGCTCGGCGCATCCGAGCCGTTCATTGCATTTTTTGGGCTGCTCGGATTTGGAGAGAGAAAGTGTTGGGGTGAGAGGAGAGAGAGGTTTTTAATCCGAGCCGTCCAAAAGTGTATTTGATGGTCCGGATGTGCCAAGCGGGTACCATGTGGAATATACCCGCCCGGCACCGAAAAATTTCTACTAAAATGGAGGGGAGGAGAGTGGATTTTTGGTCTGGTGGAGGATTTCCAGTTTCGCCGTGGTGAAGGCAGAGGCGTGTGTGTGTGTGTGTGTGTGTGAGAGAGAGAGAGAGAGAGAGAGAGAGAGAGAGAGCAAGTCTAAGTTTATTTTTGAACTGAGCATGTCTAAGTTTAATGGAGGATTACGACTTGATTTTGGACATGCATGTGAGATGGGGACAGGTGATCCCAGGCTAAGCATTCAAACATCTACTCCAGAAAAGTCCCACCTTCTGCAGCTAATATTTGCGATACAAACTGTACTGGAAAAGAAGCTAAATTTCACAAGCCTTTTTTTTTTTTTTTGGACAAACAGCACAGGTCCTGCTTAGCTGAGAGATCGCCTAGCATGTATTGCAAACTAAATTGAGCTGGCAACATTCAAATTTCAAGGAGAAAAGGTAAGTTTGAGATCCGCGCACAGTCGGAACGATGAGCTTGTACATAAAATGCAAGATGGGTCTTGCCTTCTGGAGTTCTACACAGTACATCCAAAATATCTGTTCAAACAAATAGGATTACAGCATGCAAAGAATAGAAGACCCAGCTACCCCATTAGAGACGAAATAGTCCGAGTTTCGATATAAAGACGATGCGGGCCTTAGTCTAACCAGCGTGAGCATGGCAAGAAAGTTATGAACAGTCCCTGGTCATTGGAACCGCACCATGGCATGTCACCGTCAAATAGGATGACCCAAATTCTCCCTAAGTTTTCATATCCACGTTCTCAATCTTCCGTTGGTGATGTCTTGGTCACTAGACCCTTGATTATGTGTCGACACTGATACCTGTAGAAGACAAACTTACCATTCATATTGTGAGTTTCTTCATGAAAATACGGAGATATGGGTTGAAAAGGGAAGAAAGAAAGAAGCCAATGGAATTCCAAGTGAAACTGTAACTTAAAAAACTATTCGATGGAGTCCTGGTCCTGGGCTCTGCCAAAACAGTCAAACAGCACCTAAGTGGTTATTTAAACCCAGTTGGAATAGTTCTGTGACTGGATAGTTACATAGCCAAAGACATAGCAAGGTTGCAGTGAAGAACTTACTTTGAAGAATTTTGGCATTTGACAACATAGCAGGAAAAGAAAAACCATGCGGTCTTAAAATTACACAGTTGAAGCACCAGATTTTGAACCCAAAAAAAGAGAGTTACCAGATCAAATCATTTGAAGTGTGATCCATCAAACTGATATTGTCAACAGTTTGAGCACCTTGATTTGGATCGTCCATTTCTTGATCTCGGGTTTTACACTTGAATCGCAACCTGAAAGGCACTATCTGCGACATAAAATACCAACCATAAGCTGCAGTCATGCAGGTAGTACAGAAAATGGAATCATGATTACAATGCTTGAACCAAGAAGTCTCAAGATACATGCGAAAGGTGCGTTAAGTGCCTCAGGCCCAACATCAGATTTTGCACATGCATTATGCTTCTTGCAAACAAATTCAGATGGTATCTTAATTGGATTCTCATACTCATCAAGGTACAAGCAGATTCAAGGAAACAGCCCACCAAAAGTAAAAAACAACTAAAAGCTAGAAAATGAAGCATGTGAGAATGGTTACCTTTTTGCTGTATTTGAAGTCACGCTTGGGCAGAAAATGCGAAGGCACAGTGAGAGAAGAGGGTGCTTTAACCAACAGAAACAACTTGGTAGGGCCTAAAAGTCAAACGAAAATATTGCCACAAGCTGCAGCAAAGTCATTTTCCAAATTATTTACTAGGTACTACAAGATAGTCTCAGCTATATACCAGCATAAGAATCAGATCCTGCACCCTTGGAAATCAGTGTCCGAATAGCCTGTTCCAAGTATGAACCATAAGCCAAAAATATGAACTATGAGCAAAACAAAAGCGTACGTTTAAGGTCTGTTTGGTTCCCCATTTACTCATGTCTTATTGCTTACCACTAAGCAATAACTTATTTCATTCCCCCCTTCATTCTTTACTGGTTATCAACCCAATCAATAAGCTAATAGGCAAGTGTAGCCAAACAAGTTTTCTTATAAATGATTTGGCTTATTGCTCATTGCTAAGCAAGGAACCAAGCGGGCCCTTTGTATGACTGTAGGAGTATTAACGCTGTTGAGGTTGAAGAAAATGGACCACAGAACAATAAAAAAGTGATTTTTCCCTTTAATGATATAACTAAAAGTTAGACAACAAATTTGATATATACAGATAAGAAGTATGCTATCCTTATTCTTTACCTTTCTCGAAAGCCCCTCTGCTGCTCTAGTTTTTGTGAAATCACCAGCACGGCTGTAGACAACCTTCCCATGTGCAAAGCACACCTCATAAACATGTTGGGGGCGCATTGGACTAGGTCCGAGAACCAACATGACTTGCTGGACATTTGGAATCACACAAATCACCAATTGCAGGGCAGTTCGGATACTAGAAACTGTTTTCATCATTTTTTCCAGTCTTTTGATCCCCCGTTTGACCTCTCTCATTCTCCCACCATGCATCCTCCGCATAGATGCCTTCACTTCAGTTTGTGCAAGAACAGTCTCCTAAAACAGAAAGTTAAGACGATGCCTACACTCAAAGCCTAATTCGTACAACATAAACCAACTTCTGTCAGCTAACATACCAATTCTCTATACTCTGTTTGCAGTCCTTCGAATTCAAGACTGATATCCTGCAAAATACTGTACTAAAAAATGAAAAATTTTAAAATCACAACTTCTACCACACAAACAATAGAGGACTATAGAATAAACTATTTTATTCCTGCCCTTGAGAGGATGAAAATGATTATACTTTTAGCTCAATACTCAACCACAACTGAACTACCAAATTAACCTGAACAAGAGCATGTGATGAAACCATATTGGCTTTTAATCACATGTAACTTACTTCCAGAACACTGAACACAGAATGTAACAACTGCGGAGAAGGGTGCGTTTGGAAGTTGTGGAAATGAATGGAAAGGAAGGGAATGTTTGGAACTTGTGGAAAGAGAGGAGAAAATAATGAAGAAGGAAAATGCGAGAAAAACAGAGGAAAAACTTTAGTGTGCCTAATACTCTATTTTGCCATCTTCTCTCTCAAACCAAGCAAGGGAAGGGTAAATTTTTAAACTTCTATATTCTTTTCCCTTCCTTTCCCCATGTTCCAAAAAAAGGCTACATTTTTTCTCCTACTTCTGTTCGGTTGCTAGTGGAACGGACAAGAAAGAGGAAAAAGTAGCGGAGGATTTTTCTTCACCTTTTCCCTCTGAAACATTCTTCATTTTTTGTTTTTTTTTACATTTATTCTGTGGCCCAACGGCATCAATAGGTGCACTTAGGTGCTAGGTGTAAGGAGGTGAGGAGTTCAGCTCCTACTCTGAGGAGCTAATCTAACTATTCTAACAATACTAAAATTTGCCGATTAAAAAAACAAACTCTCTATCCTTTCCCTTTTAAACATTTTTTCTTCCTTCCGTTTTTGTTTTTGTTTTTCTTTCCCCAACTTCCAAGCAGACAAATTTCCAGTATGGGGGAAGTATCCAAAACCACGGCTAATCTGAGAACAGAATAGAAAAGCAAGAAAACAAGTAACGAGTGCATAAAGAAACGAGCTTTTCTGAATTTCATCAAGTACCCAATCTGATTTCTTGAAAATTATCACAAAATCCATAATCACAAACAACGAACAGCGATTCATGCTAGTGCGATTCAAGAAACTAAACGCTTCGGAATCTCAGCAAACGCACAAACATTGTGGCAAATACTCAATTCTGTCGAACGAAAACGAAAGGAGTAACTTAGAGAAAATGATGGGAGGAACTTACGAAGGGATTTGCTGGTGCATGAAAAGAACGAACCCTAGAATGTCTGTGACGACGTGGAAAACGACAGCGCTGTCAAGGGAGTCCGCGGTGGTCTCGATCTCCGTGAACTCCGTCTCCGATCTTCCTTCTCCTTCGACCGCATCCCCCATTTCCATTTTTCTGCGAATTGATCTTGCAAACCTTTCTGTTCTGTTCTGTTCTGTTCTGCTGCTGTTCAAAATGAAACTTCGGCGGGTAAGTTAACGTGGCCCACTCACATCTTGGTTATACTTTTAAACAATTTTTTTGTCCGGCCCATTTCGGGCCCAGGGTCAATTTTGATTATCGGAATCGTTCATTTTTGAACTTCGGCGAGAATATTAGGAATGTCAAAAATCATACTGTATGTTACAGTAGATATTATTTCATATGTTTTCGCACGAGAAAAATGAATTTTGAAAATATTTCGATACAGATCAGAATTCATTTTCTGGAAATAAATTTGTTGCGAAAAGGCATCAAACTATATATTCAACTTGAATTTTGCCATAGTTAATATCCTTGATGCGCGTTTTAAAAATTCAACAATGCGGGATCATCGAAATGGATTAAAAAGGGCCCACAATTGGGCTGGACATGATCTTCCAATCCTAGAGAGGATCCAATCCCAAAACTAAAACCTAGCTAGTTTGATCTTGTTTTTTTTTTTGGTTGGCTAAGTAGTTTGGGCAAGTTAAAGTGTTAAACAATCCTCCGATTTTTTTAAATTTCAGGTCCTCTGTTTCTAGAGAGTTTATTCTGTGGCCCCGAAGCATTCAAACACACTCCCAAGAGTTATTGGACCGTTGGGTCATTGCTGAATCACTAGATAATGTTTTGTGTTACAAATTGGCCGATAGGATAACTGATTAAAATAAAAACGAAAAATGATTTTCATGCTCTCTTTTTTTTTTTTTGATAAAGGCACTCTATTTTTTTTGTCTTATAGTGAAGTTTTTGTGTGTATATTATTATTTTTCATTAAACGACAAAAAAATGAGTTCACTAATAAAAAAGAGAGTGCAAAAATCATTTTCCAAAAAAAAAAGACGATACAGTGATTCCAATGAATTGCCCAAAGATGATCATATAACTCGTTGCATAGGACAGCAAACTGGTCAAATGAGCTTTATTTTATTTGGTTGGTATTTTCACTGTTTTGGACTTCATAAATAATTGGCTATATTTTCTATATGGTTTTACAATAGATAAATTAAGAAATACTCCGTAGTGTACAAGAACTAAATCAGATTGCCGGGGAAAAAGAAAAAAAAAAAACTACTACTTCACATCTTTTGGTTTTGATGGGTGACACAAATGGTGAATAAGCATGTTTGTTTCTATCATTGAAACGCCAAAAATGAACCCCCCCAAAAAATAAATTCATACGTAAATTATGCCTCCAGCATACACATTTGACATTTGGATGACATTTTCTTGATGACCTGTGTCTGCACAATGCGAACTTGTTCATATTACACCGAAAACTTCAAATTACAGTCTCAAGATGCAATGCCACCCTAATGCTTCATAATTTACTGGAATTACAACTTAATCGCTTCTTCCACATCATACCGGATTGGGGGATATGAAACAAAACCTTCCCACCAAAAAGAAAACAGAAGCCTGCTCTGATCCCCGTATATGTATGCCCATCAATAGACTCAGCACTCGCATTTGGTCGCAATGGTGCTTACCTTCTGAGAATCTTGATTTCATATTTAAGAACTGGATCCTGATAGCAGAAGCATTTATCAGGCATATTTTCCCAGGAAGTCTCATCAGTGACGATTCTCATCAGAACACGGCTGTAAATCCAAACCACCCAAAAGTTATATCAAGCACTAATAAGCAGAATGACATATCTTTACAAGAAGCAAACGTCACCTCGAAAATTGAAAGAACAGATTTTTCGGAACTCATACGCCATATCGCTTTAGAACTTTCCTTAAACTTGGTGTTACATTGTATGCTTGATAGGATCTCCTCAATTCAATAATCGAACCCACCTGCACCAGAAACCTCAGGAGCATCAGATATAAATTGGACAGCAGCATATGAAAATCCAAGAGTTGCCCGCATTTGAGTTCCATTAAACACTTCACTAGCATTCCATCCCAAACCCTTATGTCTGTCGAATTTTTCATAGACGATTCAAAGAGGCAGGGTTCACAGAAGGAAAAAAAAGTACGCCAAATATTTTTTTAAAAATCAATTAGTTATTATTTGGAAACTAATAAGCTCATTTTTTGCCAAATAGCTCACATGGAAGTGTATAAACTATAAACATATAGAGGAAGGAACACACTACAACTTTCTTGTGGAGATGACTGCAAAAATAGAGCAAAGTGGATGAAATCGAACTTTGCAACTGACCCCAGGTAATTTGGATAAATGTTTGAGATGATAGCCCATGCACCGCCGGTTTATGGCATCTCTTGCTAAGACTGACTAAGTGGTGGCATAACCCAAACATAGAATACAGACAGCGGAAGTAATCTTAGTGGAGATGAAGAAAATAAATGCAATATAAACATTGACTTGTTACTCCACTTTCGCTTTTAGCAAAAAAACACTGGACATCTAAAATGGATCAAAAAGAAAACAGCACCCCCGCGTCGCACATAGCATTTAAAATTGATGGAAAACAGATTTACAAATGCAATAAAAAAGTAACTCCAGAAATTAACGGACATACAATGATGAGAACTGAAGTAAAGCCAATTGCAAACCCCTCATTGATCCGTCGTAAGTAATGATCAAGAATTGATGATGATGTTGCCAAAAAACATAGCAATAGCCCACCTGCACAATTTTCATAGGACAGTAGGAGAGAGATGGAGGAGGAGAGAGAGAGTAGAAGCAAAAAAGAGAGCATACTTTTGACAGGGCAAATAATAGAACTACTTCAATAGGAACATTTGGCCATACATACCCCAAAACCGTGTTGAAGCTTGGATTTTCGTTAAGTATTTGATGGTGGCCTTTCCAGGCTTTATATTTGGTACTCTGGCACCCATCTTAATTAAGTAATCAGCAATTTCCTTTGGTGTGTTGGCCTGGATATATGTGTATGTTATTAAAGTTATGAAAAGAAGGTAAATGCATGGCATCAACTTTTAGACAAGAATAAATTATTTCTTCTCAAACAAAGATAACATCAAAGAAATAAAAAAGCAGCAGTGAAATTGTCCATCTTCAGGGTTTTTCAATCAAAAGGCTAGCTGCAAGCCAAAAAGGGTAAATTGCAATAAAAAGAGCTAAACCAAGTAGTGTGTGCATTGCTAAAGAAAATCAAAATTACGTTGAACGAACACTTACTATGTCAACTATGTTGAAAAGGAAAATAAAGAAAGCATAAATTGAGTAGTACACCCATGGCTCTGCACCAAGAGAAGTCTCAGGATTCAGTATCTCTTTGACGTGTTCCCAGAAAGGTGAACCAAGGAGACTGCCAAGAAAGTATATCGTTATAGAAAGTCATAGTATTAAGTTCCTGAAAAACTATATTAACATGTTGCAAAGGAGAATATAGTTAAGAAGGTAGTGCTGCCTAAAGCCATCTCAATGGCCAATGCATCTTGAGGGAAGGAACACAGTGATTTCAATAACCTCTCCCTTGTTTTTATTCTCAACGAAACCTATCCAGGGTCTTTTTCAGAATGACCTCCAAAATGAGACCCACAGAACATGAAAGGCCCAATAATCACAAGGAGAAAGACCTTTTTTGTTACCTTACTAGGAGAAGAAACGTGCTTGTGTGCGTCTGGGTTTGGGTAGGGTTGGTTCACCTTGTTTATGTCACCAATCATTTCTTGAGAGTTTCTTTTCTATAAGGCTCTAAAATGAGACTGATCGAATAGTGAACAAAATTTCATGCAAAGTATAATGCTTTAACACAAATAAAAGATTCTGGTAATCCCAAAATGAAAAGCCGATACTGGAGCGGGGGCCCTTCTTCAAGATGCAAAGACACTTGATTAAAAACAGGTTCAATTGAAAAACTAGGGCAACATGAAGCCCACCTTGCCAGAATGCCGGGAAACGCCAACAGATAGGAGGTCGTGAGAACAGGCTGCATTCCTGATGGATTTATATTAAACGGAATGTATGGCTCCACTTCAGTAATTGGGGATTCTTTTCTGAAAAATATTTGAATCCCAAGTCAAAATATGATTACAGCAAATTAAGTCTTTATATGGCATCTAAGTAACAGAGGGCAGATTACAAGTGTTTGCCAACTTTTAGTTAAAATTAGTTCATGCTACAAACACATTCTCTAGTCTCCATATAAGTCGAAAGGGTATCAGATATCAGTATTACATCAAAATACGAACCACTGTCCAATGAAGCGTAAAAAGTATTCCTACACAATAGTGCGTGAAAAGTGTGTGGATATATTTGAAAATACTTTAAAAATGTAAAAGATGCATTGAGATGCTAATTCTTTTGAAACTATTTCTCTCTTAACCATTGCTTATTAGGCAGTGGTTACCAAAACCTTTATTTTATATACCTTTGCCAACTGATCACAAGATTAAATAACTTCAAAGTCAGGACATGCACCTAGAACCCATTAGAAGAGAACTAACTAGAAGAGAACATACTACAAGAGAGTTAGGAAGAGGAATCAACATGTAAGATGTAAAATTTTGCACCCAGAAATTCTTTGAAGCCCCCATAAATAGACAAAAGTATCTTTGCAATCCAAAGAGATCACACCTTGAAGCAGAAGCAAGCTTAAAACCATAGTATTGCAGCTTGACTTTCCTGTAACCCTCGGCTACGACAACTGCCCACATAGTGACCAAAGTAAAGACACCCAATATTGCAAGTATATAAGGCCACTTGTACACAGCACTCCCTGCAATATGGTAGACGCTTGAAACAACACTTATAAAGATTGAGTTAACAGAATGATTATATATCACTATAAATATGGAAAACATAATCTATTATGCTTAACGAAGTGTCGAATCCCAATGGACAAGTTACATTTGCTAAACAGTATTGTATTGAATGTATTCGCTGTTCGAGTGAGTAACTCAAACACTATACTGTAACCCAATTTTAGCAAAAGCTGAATTAGGCCCCCATCGGACTAATTTTTGGCGAAAAAATTGTCGCGGTCCTTTTGGTTGTTTTCTGTTGATTCTTACTAGAAAGACTGACTTTTGGGGTCTTTTTCATCGTATTGTATGAACTTTTTTTAACTTTGGTCTATACTTTTATACTTCTCTGATTCCTCTCATCGAGACAAAAGATGTAATGTAAAAATTTGACCGATATCTCGGAAGAGTTAAGAGAATACAACCAAAAAGACCGTGACAAAAAGTCACGAAAAAGTTGGGCCGAAAGGGCCCTTAGTATTTTGATTCATCTATTCTAGTCTAGTATATAAAGGGAGAGCACCATTTGGTGAGGACTCCCCTTTGAGGCTGGCTCACATTTTTTATTTCCTTACAAGTCCCTATTTTTTTACAAATGAATTGGCTTCTTGAATCCCTTAATGTAAGGATAAACATGTAATTCATCATCCGATTCCTAACTGCTCCTCCAAATTCCAATAACTGCTGCATTGGCAGTTTTCTTACATGGTCTCTTAGTAGTCGGAGAAGAGGAACCGCAACACAATGGTTCTTTAAGCTTGAGACCTCACGTCCATTTTCTCCCCCTTTTCTATACACATGTTATATAAATTTGTGTAGGCAGTTATACTTGAAAGATTACATGCTTACAATATTTTGTGTTCTTTTTCAGAAATTGACATTGCAGAGAATTGATGGGTGCATGGGCAAACTTTTCAATGAGAGATGGGATAGGAAGATGGCTCACATGATCAACGGGTGGAGGAAGGTTTACATTTTCTTAGATGCTTTTGGTTGTTAATCGTTTAAATTAATTTGGAAGTTGGAACTCATTCAAGTCTATTTTGGTTGGTTAGTGCTCACCTATATGAGCTAAACAGAAATTGCAGGTGGTATATAGGATTATGATAGCAGGCAATCATTCATGGGGATTGAGATTCTAGACAGTCAGCTTGCATAGTATTTCTTCACCATCTATGGCTAATTTGGCTAGTAAATTGAGAATTGAACAAGAAAACTCCAGGATGGACATAAAACAAAGATCATACAAACTGAGAGATATAAGAATTAAACCAAACCGAAACAAACAATAGGACGATGATTACTTATAATTGTTTTCCCAGAAACCCTACGGAAAGAAAACCAACAACAGAAGATTTCATTATGTGGTTTTCTACCTGTGAGCTGAGATAACATATTGTGCAATGTATTCATGTAACCAGTCAATATCCCCACACATATAATCAGCGATGATCCTTGACCTGAAATGCACATCACCAGTCAAAAGCATATAGAATGATAATGCATAACTATGACGATACACCAATGCTTTTGGCTCCTCTATGCATTAACTTTTAAGAAAGTTGGGCATGTTAACTTACCCAAAAAAAAAAGTTGGGCATGTTAATCCCACTTGAGTTGAATATTGCAAGTGAGTCATTTTATGCTAGTGTTTCATAAAAGGACTTTGAACAGTGCATAGAAACAATAAATCAACTAGGTTCTAACATGGTTGATTATAGCATCATCTGGAGAGCATTAAGCAGTTAAAACCCCATGCAAGTAGGGTTGTATGCTTGATCAGAACTCAGAAGAAACATCACTCTATTTGCTATATCCTAAAGTAAAACATTTCTCTGAGAGACCAACTATGAATGTTGTGCCCAGGATTCCCAATATTCCTTTGAAGGTTTTTGCAGAAAATATGTACCTGTAATATATCTTTTGTATAATATGCAGAAAGAACATGACATCAAACCCATTAGGTGGAGCGCATCCAATGTTGATACAGGAGAAATGGGCAACCAAAATTTGACTATTACTGACTCAATTAGTTATGCATGATTCAACAAATCTGGTTGATTTCACAGTGAAAGAAACCAAAATAGGGAAGTGCTCAAGGCTTGCCACTATTCTATGTTCTTTTTTATTCTTCGAAATGTAGAAGACGGGTGACCAATGGGAACTTAGCTACCTTAAACCATCACAACAGAGAATGTTGCCCTTCAGAAACTATAAGTTCAGCAAGAAGTCCAAAAGGATAGAAATGAAAGACACAGCTGTGAGTAGAAAGAGCACGGGGATAGGATCAAAAAAACAAATTTCATAATATATAACCACATGATTTTCACATATTCATCTTCCCACACCAGATCTTACAAGAATTGTAATACCCGCCCCAGATATTTCGGTATTTCAATTTCTTTTAATTGAACTATGTATTTTAGGGGTTTAAATCGTAAACAATAGAACTTGTGAGGGTCCTGTGTGTGATTTGTGATTGGAGCATAAGTTAGGACGTGGTTCCGCTTGTATGTGATAAATTCCCTTGTACCCTTATATAGCAAAATATCCTGGGGATATTTATCATTCTCCATACGTATCTTGTTTATACGTAGAGAGAGAGAGAGAGAGGCGGCAGAAGAGAAAGAAGAGAAGGCCAAAGACTATGGTCTGTTCTTTACGAAATTATTCAAGGTACCTAGAAAGCTTTTAAATTTCTGGTATTTTTATTGAAGGTTCATTAGTGTGTCTAGTATTGTGTCTAGTATACGGTGTTACATTTTCATAATTTTCCGAGAGATGTAGAAAAAGATAAAAATCATAAACCTAACTGTGGTCAGGATCCTATTTTTTAGGAGACAGCTTACAGAGTTGCATCTTTTATCAATTTTTTTTTATAGTTTAGCGATCCTCCTGATTATGGGTCCTTATGAGTCTGAAAGATTGATAAGTTGGTGATGTTTTGGTGTTGGAATTACTAAAATGTATTAAGTATTCGATTTTTAATGAATTTTCAAACATCTGTTCTGCTGGAAATTGTGCTTCGCTGCACAGAATTTCTGAGTTTGGAGGTGATTTTGACTAGGTTTCTTCATTGTGAAAAATCAGGAAAAAATCAGGGATGAACGTTGGTGTGTGGTAATGGTGTGTACCAAATTTGGGGTTTATTAGATGCATATTCTAAGTTTGGCGGATTTTACAAGTTGATGTGTCCCTGCTGAGTTTTGTATTTGCTGCACTGACACATTTTGGGAAAATGATCATATCTTTTAGCTCGGATATTGGGTTAGCACACGGGTTGTTGATTCTGAAACTAGACTCGCATGTCTTTTGGAATATGTGAGGGTGGCTTAGTTTGTACCAGGTTAAATCAGTTTTTAATTTGAAGTTGATAGACGTGCAGAATCTGTGATTTTGGACAGATTTTTGTGTAACTTTGGACGTGCATAACTTTGTCGTCCGGACTCCGTTTTTAACAAATTTTATATCAAAATTCATGTACCGGAGGTGTACTTTCTAATGGTGGTAGTCTCATGACCTAATTTTAAACCAGTAGGAAGTTATGGTCAGAATACGATAGGATGGTTATGGTTTTCAAATCGATTTTAAGAGTTACATCATATTTATACTCTTACGTTTGATTGGGGGCACTTCTAGCCCTTAAGATGGACATATTTGTATTCGTTGGGTATCGTCTAATACCTTATTAGTTTTATAATTTGGTATCAAATGGTTGTTAGATGGTTTAGGAGGTGTTGGTGGTCTTGTTAACATTTTTGACACTTGTTAGCATGGTAAATATATTATGAGGTGTATCATATATTTATTTAAACATTTGAAGGGATTCATATGCTAATAGGAGTTAGCTTGTGACTAGGTAATGAGCTGGTCAAATGGGAAGTGCCGAAACCGTAAGTTTGGTGTATTTCGGTCGATACAAAGGTGAGTGTGTTTGAAATGGTTCTTCTCAATAAGATATTGCTGTGGTGGTAAGTATATATCTTGCTAATGGTGTTTTAGCTTTTGATATGATTATCGTTATGTAGATAATGCGGTGGAGGTGATTGTATATCAATGATATCATGCTAATCGAGGTTTAGCTATTGATATGGATATATGTGGTGGAGATTGTATATCATGCTATATGTTATTTTAGCTAATGGTATGCATGCTTGTTGTATGTTGATTGTACCCGCAAAAGGATTGTGGAGTGAGTCACGCCATGTCGTATGCCATTCTGTTTGATGAATGGAGGTTGGGAGCATGGTTTGCGGGACACAATGCCTTGGGTACATGGGAATGTGGCAGACGTGTCACTGCATGCTTGGGTGATTTATATTCATGTTGTTGATTCAGTTATTGTTGTGTGGTTGTTTATTGGATAATATTGCTGTGTTTGGAGGGTGTGGTGATTATAACTATTGTATACATTTGAGTGTTTCAGTTACGTTGGTGATGTGTATTTATGTTGATATTCCTTCGGGTATTGTGGTATTATGTTGAGCATTTCTATATCTCACACACTCTGGCTTTCCTTTTGGTCTGCCAGGTAGCAGGTTGATTTGAGTGGGTCCACTACCGGTCGTTGTGTTGAGGCGTTTTGCTAGCGTCAGGTGGGGTTTTGGTTATGTTGTTGTGGAGTGTCTTAGATGGTGCAGAACTTAATTTAAGGAGTTGTAGCTAAGGATAATTAAAGTTTTTAAATTGTATAGGTTATAATTAAGTTTGGTCGATGACTGACGTTTCATTTGAAGTTAGCCTTGGACGTTGTGGATGGTCGAGCTTGTTGTAGGTAGTTGATGAAAAGTTGATTGTTCAAGTTGTAAATAAGTCGTCGGTGGATGTGTTGAAGTATAGAATTTTTATAGTACTATAATGTAGATGTTGTTGCTTAGTTGTGCGAGGTCATGGTTGGTTAGTCAATACGTTGACTCATTTTTATGTTAAGGTGATAAGTCTTCCGCTGGGTGTTTATTTCTGACAGGTTGTGAGATGTGGTTTGGTCTTCTGTGTGGAATGCCATGTGATCGCACCGACTCGGGCCGACTTTGGGTGCCGTTTGTGGGGCGGTGCGTGACAAGAATAATGTTAAAGAATACTTCCATAACTTCTTTCCCACTATCCATATTCCTTGAATCTTTAAAGTGCAGGCATTCTGGACTCAAGACTAGAATTAGTCAGTAACGTCACAAACTCTCAGTAACAACAGTAAAGACAATCTCCCTTTCTTGGGGTTATAAATACGAGCAACGATAAAAGAAAAAAAGAAAATAAAAGAAAATAAATAAACATAAGACAAAAATGAGGAAATAAGTAATTCCACCTCAAATGGTCACCACTCAGTAACCAAAATTATGCTTTGAAACCCAGAAGGGGAGAAAGTAGGGACAAGAACCGTTTAAGGAATCACTTAGAACTTCATAGAAAATAGGGGGAACCAAAAAGGCAAATCTGAATGCTAGGAGTATTACCAAATCCAGATTCTGTTATTTTGTCGCAAATCCATGTCATAGTCATGGCACCACACACCAAAAGAAAACTTGTCACCATCACATGCTTCACCCTGAAAGAAAGCATATCCCTTTCTAAGAGAGTCTGAAACAATCTAATACTTTGTTAGACCATTCACTATTTACTGAGACAGTTACAACTGAGAGATACTTGGGAGTAGTGATGACTGATGACAAATGAATAACGTACAACTATAGCATGTTAACCTTTACATCACCAATATGGCCTCAATGTGTCAGTGTCCTAATTTTTCTAACAATACCAAGTCGGTGTGATAATGTCATGCCTGTAGGTATATATGCTTCTTAGTCTGTTCATGAAGATGTAATAACCAAGGCAAGAGCAATTTCCCAACGCAATTTCCCGACTCACTGCATTAGAGCTACATGATTCCTTGTACTCCTATTATTTTCTCCATCAGAAAATTTGGTAAGTGAAAAGACAAAAGTTGCACATAAGACGGAACTACCCCCATCAAAATACAAGGGTAATATGCTGTGTTGGCATTTTTTTTTTAATTGGGCTGTGTTGGCATATTGAAACCTCCCAAAAGCCGACATCTTGTACGACACCGTGCAGAGCAGAAATACCTTCACTGACCAATATCAAGATAAATAGGATGATAAAAATGGATTAATACAGACATGAAGCACCTTTTCATTGAGATCAGGAAAACTGTTGAACAAGAGAACCTACCTGTGACTAGCTGCATATACGGAATATGGAAGAGAATAATAAGCAACGCTCAAACCCCCAACAATTGCAAAGGCAAGTGATAGCCACCATCTGGAGAGCGGGCAAAAAAACAAAAAAGATTATAGGGATTGCAATGGCGAAGGAAATGACCAATAACAAACCTGACAATACATAAAAGTAGCAAGGACTCGTCTCACTGCTTGAGATGAATAACTAAACACACATATAACTCTTAATTTTCTCGTTAGCATCCAAGCCTTCTTTCCGCAGCTTCACAAACGAGGGAAGAAAGTAACAGAACACCTGCGAGCATGGTTGTGGTACAGTATCAGTGTTCAACATAGTGCTTATATGCTCAATTCAAAGCCTTTTTAATGTTTTATGATCCTATGATCCTTGTATGCCGAATATCGGGCTGATGACGTTTATGTTCGTTTTTATTTAATGCATGAAATTCCGTTTGACCAATATATATATATATATATATATATATATATATATGAGTTAGGTTCCGGTGAGGGATCCCTCATTTTAATAAAATGAGGGACTCTCCTTCCCGATTGAATTTCGATGATCCGAGCCGCTCAAAGTGATCAGAACGTGATTTTAAGGGTCCCCGTGAGAAATCAGCAAAAAAAATGACCGGGAAGGGCTTCATCCGAGCAGTTTTCATTGAACGGTTCAAAAAAAACTGCTCGGGTGACGCCCTTCCCGGTCTTTTTTTTTGCTGATTTCTCGCAGGGACCCTTAAAATTACGTTCTGCACACATTGAACGGTTCGGATTTTCAAAATTTGATCGGGAAATGAAAGTCCCTCATTTTAACAAAATGAGGGATCCCTCACTTGAAAATTCCTCTATATATATATATATATATATATATATATATGCACAATTCAAAGAGAAACCACAGATCATCCTTACATGAGTCATCTGGGTGAACTTAAATGCCATAAAGCAAACCGATAAAAGATTGGACTAGTATACAAAACTCATTAACTACAAAAAGTTCCATTCCATCTGCTGTAAAACTTTTGATTGAGCTAATGAATAAAGCGAATAACAGAAGCCGCCAGATGATTGTGTCTAATAAATAGCACCAGAATGGAGTGATAAAGACAACACAAAATGAACAAGCCAAACAACCAATTAGAGTTTAGTAGATCATCAACAAGAAACCAAAACCCAAGGGAGAGAAAGCCTGACATTCATGAGTATTGATGCTCCAATCTGTGGGCTGATTCCAAGTTGGAAAAGGGAAAGCTTAAGTTCTCCAGTGAAATCACCAAGTTCACCTGCCACATGCAGCAAAATAGTATTTCAAGGAAAACAAAGGGAAAATGAAGCAAAAGCCCTTTTGCTATTGATTCCAGCTTCCAACAAAAAACCCAGCGGGAAAATATAACAGCTTCCAGCTTAAACATTTAAACCACAAAATAAGCATTCCTTCCAGCATTCATGATTTAACCACCACCATTCAAACATAGCTAGTAAGTAATGCAGCTCCAGACTGCCAATGCACCATCAGAGGACATTTGTTGGACTAAAAATTGCAGTTGTCCCACATGTCAATAGTTATCCCAGCAAAAATTAGCTATAGTCCTGGATACTTATCATTTGTTAGACTACATGTTGTCCTAGACAAAGTATATCCCCCCAACATGTATTACTTTAAAGTCCTTTCCTCAAGAAAAGAGGTAGCAGAAATGTTGACCACTTCTTTGAACATAGTGTCTCGCCCCTACATCAAAGACAAGCCAAAAAGGCCCAAGAAGATCTTTTTTAAAAACCGACCTCATAATAAAATGAGCAAAGTTGCTTCAACTTTTGAGCTCGTTTAAAAATACGAGCAGCTTCCAAACAAGAATGTGGTCCAATCGATAAGCTCCTGAGAGAAGGGTACAGAATTGCCTCTTCATTCAATTACCCATTTACGTCTTTATCCATTTCTACCAGTGTCAAAAACTTTGGAATGTAGGGAAATAGGGAAAGAGATTCCTACAAAATTCTACACGGATGAATTTAGGAGAGTCTGGCAATAAAGTAATTAGCAAAGAAACAATAGAGTCGACTTTCAGAAATAGGGGTTCAGCTCCTGACAAGATTCGTTATCAGCAGGATTCTATTAGAATCTTGCAACAAAATAATGGACTAATAAGCTATATCCAGTATATGAAATTGCTTCATCATCTTCAACGCCCAAAAAAATATCTACATGGAAATTTAAGGAGCAGAATGCAGGCTAAACTGAATAAACAGGAGTAAATATTATGGATGAAGCAATTAAAACTTTCTATTTATTCTACTTACCAACAGATCCCGAAACAAAGGTAAGATAGTCCTTCGGTATCAACCTTCTATCAAACCCAGGCAAAGGAATAAAATAACCAACACGACTGATCACAATTAACAAAGCTGTCACAAATAACCTCCTCCGTATTTCACTCTTGAAAAAAGATTCAGCAGCATTATTGAGGAGGGAACCAGCAAGTAAAATGTTCAAGAATCGATTTTTGAACCTTCTAGGCTTCGACTGAAAGGTGCCGGCGTTATCTATATCATGTAAACTGGGTAAATACGCCGCATCAATTTTTTGCTGAAGAAGTTCAGGATTTTGAGATTCAGAGGATGTTGCCCCAACACTCATATTATCACCACGGAAATCATTGGAGACATAAATACAAAATCTTCTGTTAGCCTTCTGCGAAAAGGGTTCATTCAATACCACAAAAGGCCTCCTGCTGAAACCCGAACAATTTATCTTGCAGGACTTGTAAGTTTGAGCAAAGGACAGATGACGGAATTGCGAACAGTTAACAGTCTTCCCACCTGTAAGGCAGAAGAAAGAGAAAAGTTACCATTGTTTCCCAGATGCTTCTCCGACCAGGATGGTAAAAGTTCCAGCAAAGCCGAAATGAGGTCATCGTCTTAGGCCATCTATTTTCTGTTAAGGCACACTTAACTTGGTGCACTAAAACTATAGAGACTCCACTAGGCCATCTATTTTATGTTAAGGTACACTTAAGATCCAATACCCTCCCTCCCTCCCCCTCCCCCCCTCCCTCTTTTATGTTAAGGTACACTAAAGATCCAATATGCTCTCTCTCTCTCTCTCTCTCTCTCTCTCTCTCTCTCTCTCTCTCTCTCTCTCTCTCTCTCTCTCTCTCACACACACACACACACACACACACACACACAGGGTTTCTAAAAATCAGGAGTTTCAATCAATTTGGGCTTCTGACATCTTGAACAGTAGCTTTTCTTCAAAGTAAGGTTTGAGCTGTTGCAGCCAACAGTAACGAAAGATTTTAGAGGAGGGAATCCAAAGCCACCTTGGCACAACACTCCCAGTTAATAACCCTCTACATGCAGCTGCAATACACCTTCCCATAACTTAGTATGACACTAATATCTGATCCCTTCAAGGAAGAAAACGTAGACAGACAATAAGATATGTGTGACTCTCCTACCCCCTGTATTTTTCACTTTTACTTAAAATTAATAAAACATCTAGAACCCAAGTTTGGTCTCCACCCGTCCCGAATGTGGCAGATATGTACAGTATAAGTTTACACCTTGGCTTATTTGCATGCATTCTATTTATTGTCTCCAAGTTGCTCACACTAGAACGCTGGACTAGAAACAACTAATATAGGTTTGGACTACAGCAAAGCTGCTTACACATGTAATAGCAAGTTTAAGACATTCTTAAGAGGACGAAAAGCTTATCCATGTGAGCTGTTGTGGTCATAGCTCACAAGTTTTCAAATTGCCTCTTCCAATATGATGTAAGTTTCATAGTAATATGCCATGCAAAGGCATAGTAAGCTCGTTCAATGAATCGATCCACCTAGCTAGTACAGAATATCGAACTTAAGCCTTACTCGCCTCACAAACCATGTCCTTTGATCCAGCTCTTCCCTCCTAAATGGATGCTTCTATTGCTCCTAATTCTAATGCAAATAGTGTCTTTTGAAACACATCATTTTATGTGAAAGCGAGTATGATTTTCTTTTACAAATCATTACCCCTGCTTCCACAATAAGCTGCATCTCTTGGACGATTGAAAATACAGCCCTGTAGTTACCGACTACCACCGCAGAAAACAAAATCCTCAGCTTCCATTATATTATTTACCCTACACTCTGTCCGATAGTGAAAATACTTAACACTTGCAACCAAATTTAAGCAATCTAATCAATTTAACGCCAACAGCATCGACTTACAAAAGCACAAAAAGAGAGCTTTCCTGAAAGACCTAAAAGTAAGCAACGAAAAACCCACAAAAAAGAAACAGATTATAGTTTAATTACTACATCCAATTCTAGAAAACAAAAATACAAATCCACAGCGTATCAATGCAAGCCAAAGAAACATCAATTTTAGACAACGAAATAGGGGAAAGAAAATTGTCTTGAAGCACAAATTGGACATACTAGTATTATAGTACCATCAATTAACTTTGAAGCGCAAAACTTACCTCCACCGTTGAGGTGTTTCGTGCAGAGGAATTTGGGAGTGAAAGGATGAGAGATCGCCGGAGTCGCGTCCATTGCCGAAACTCCGGCGCCGACTCAGAGCCACAAAGCGAGAGAACTATTACTACTCCGAAGGTGCTTGAATCCGCTGCTTCGTGGTAAAATTGTTTTCTTTCCGTTGCCGCTTTTTCTCCCTAAGCTACGTACTCGAGGTGTGGTGTTACCCCGAAATCCGAATCAGTGGTTTAGATTCAGTTGGGGATGTTTGAGTCTCGTGAACTTAAAATAAGGTTCATTTTTTTTTTTTTGCCACGGTGATATACATCATCAGCGGGGTTAATGGAGGTGTTAGAGTTAACACGAAAGATCAGAAGCTATCCATAGCCCTGGCCCCCTAAAGGGTCTGCCCTCTGTGAGGCTCGAAATCAAGACTTTCCACAAAGAGGAGGCGGCAATGACTGACCAACTGCACTAAACAGTGGTTGTCAAAATAAGATTCTATTTACAAACTAAAAAATAACAGGTTTACGATAATAATTTTTTTAGTAATTTTTTTGCAGGCTGTCTATAAAATTAAATTTATATTGCATTTTTTTTTTAATTTTAGTAAGCTTATTATTTTTAAACTTTAAAATTATAAATAAGTACTTATTTTTTTAGGCTTAAAATCGGAATGGGGCCACACATCTGTGAATTTCAATCATTAATTTCATATTCGTTTCGGAAAACTTTTTGGGGCAACACCAAGCAAATTGGAGTAGGGCAAGTAATTATTCAATAGTCTGGGAAATACCGTTACGTGGTATTTCGGACCACTTTACAAACATTCACGTGAGATCTACCATTAAATGTATGAACTCCCACAAGAACGTGTGGTCTGGAATATCATGTGACGGTATTCCCGGACTATTATATAATTTCACGTTGAGCCTCGGTCGAGATAGGCAAAATGAGCCCAAACCGAGGTAAAACAGTGAGAATTCCAAATATCTATACGATTTTATGCATCCAAAACGGAAAGATTAAAAAAAAAAAAAAAGGCATCCAAAACGGAAAGATTTAAAAAAAAAAAAAAGAAGGTCTAAATTCGGTATATTTCCTTTTTATTTGGTGTAAAACGCATACTCAATTGACACAAAATAAATAGGAGTTGTGACTTGTGATAGAGAATTGCGCTAATAGAATAGATAACCATGTGCAAGGGGAAAAAATAAATAAAAAATAAACAGAAACTTCTTATTTGTGTTTTTTAATTAGACAAATTTAGAGTATATAGAAAGACAGAATTTTAACGATAAGAAAGAAGAAAACTTTAGTATATATGATAAGATTGAACGAATTATTAAACAAAAAATAAAAAAGAAGAAGGAGAAGGAGAAGGAGAAGGGGAAGGGGAAGGGATTCCTTATAGACCAAAAAGGTAGTGCAATTTAAAAAAAGGGGTGCGAAAATCGATCCCTTTGTTTTTTGATTGCTATTAAAAAAAAAAATTCAGGAGGAAGGATTTTCTTACTTTTATTTTCCTTGTGTGTTGAAACATGCAATCTAACCGAAAAAAAATAAAATATTATAGATCAGGATTAAATGGCCAGTTTTAGATACTGTAATTAACTGACGGACTCTCGAGTGTAGGGTAACTTCACTACGAGTGGAAACTGTGCATTAATTTGCAAAAAGGCCAACAACAATTTAATTTATTTATCCAAAGTCAAAAAAATTTTTTTATGGTAAAGTTCGATTATCACCTTGGAAGAAGGGGTTGAACGTTGAACTCCTACGGTACCTCCTTTCTCCTTGCACTTAAGTGCACCCTTGATGCCCATAACAATTAGTTAACCATCCTCCTCGGCAAGTAATCCACATTAGTAATTGATATATCACGGGAATAAATGGGAATGAATCATCAAAAAGCTTATATTCATCCCCTTATTTTGTTGTTGTTGTGTTGCATTCCTATATTAGTAATCCTTTGTTGATTTGTATGTTCCTGTAATTGACATAATTAAGGTTCGTACGCACGGGTCTTGAATTGACCAACAAAGTGAAGTGCCAGTAATTAAAATTGGAGTGCTAAAATCAATCTCCCGAAAGAAAACCAAAGTTAAGTGCCCGATCAAAAGAACACATCGTCTGCCAAGTACTTTGCAATCCTGAGTTGGGTTTTGATGCAGTAGCCAAGGAGGAGGAGTACCATCTTAAACATGATTTCTACTAAGCGGCATTTTCGTAATATAACTGACCGTGGATTTAGGAAACAGGCTCACCTAGGTTCAATCCGAAATGGTCCAACCCCCTTTGGCCATGTGCCGTGAGGATTTTAGCCTTCCGAGGCCATTTAGGCCTCTCAATGGGCCTTCGTTCCATTTTGGGCCTTTCTTTACTCTCTTATAACTTTCCGCAATCATTTTCGTTTCAGCCTATTCTTTTTTCTGAAGTCTTGTTTTTCCCTCTATTTTATGGATCGTTAATAATTTCGGTATTGTTTCGTATGTTTTCTAGGATTAGGTTTGCTACCCTTATATTCGGTTTTATGCCTTTTGGCTGAACAATTGATTATTTTTTATAAAGAAAAGAGTCAGAGAGAGTTTTTTCTAACTATTGTATTTGTGATTGTTCTTGTCGCTTCGATCATCAACCTTCTTAATCGCTTCCCTGCATCAATTTTCGTTCCACTAAATAATCTTCGAAAAAAAGTACTCCTAAAAGACACAGCTAGCTAGCTTCTCACAGTACTGGTGCTATTAAAATAGACAGCCATGAGAAAGTAACTAACTTAAGGACATCATAACTTGATATTGCTTGACAAGTACTTAGCAATCCGAGCTGGTTTTCCATTGCATACAGTCAAGTCAAGAGTAGTCCCATAGCCCATACGATCAAGTAGCACACATGGTACTTTTAGCCATGAGAAAGTACCTAATTTTTTTTTTGGTCTTTCAATGAACTTCTTTTGATTTTTCCTCGTACGTAACTTTTTACTTTTTAGATTCATTTAGCTAACTTCAAGTGATTAAGAAAAAGCAAGTTCAGCTAATTAGATTTGTGCCAAAAAAAAAAAGGAGTTGAGTAGGTTAACGAAAAAGATTGAATATCAGAAATACGTAGGATTAGGAATTTTTCTACATCTGGATTCATGTTCAAATCAGTTATTGGAAGTCCGTTGGATAATCATTTACTAGTTATGCAAATTTCGCATGATATTATTGAGTCTACTTGTAACAGTGCCCTAAACTGTTTTTCTTCTTCTCCGTGAAAGGGCGATCCAGGTTGTTTGAAATATATTGCCAACATCCATCATCAAAGATTATTTGTGAACAAATAAAATAAATTACATTCAAGACTGTCATGTACGTAGAAATCAACAAGAAAAAAAACTAGATATTGCTTGTGTTTTATTGACTCTGTGTGTGAAGGTGCTAGTAAGTCCATTCTTTTGGGAGAAATATCTCTGGGGAAGCACTGCGGCTTTGTGAGATGACACAGTAGTGAGTTGATCCATCCTTGCCCTTTTTATTGCCTTTTGCGTTGCGATCGACACTTTTTGACTCGCTATTTGTATCTGCGTAGAAGATTGATGCACTTTCAAATCATATTCAAGAGAAAAGCTAGAAATGGCATGGGAAGACTGATATTGTAACATTCAAAGTGACAACCTTTCGGTGGTTTGATTTGCAATCCCAGTTCGTGCACGTTGAGATTAAGAGCTTGGACCACGCGGGAAGGGAGGAGAACCGGAGAGCAAGCTGCAAAGAAAATAGATCATAAGAGTGATATATATTTACTCGGCAATGATATGTAAACCACTGATCCATATCTTATGGGTGTAGGTCCAGTGGTTATTTTCATGTGGTATGTCCTCGTAGTGTAATTTGGTGGTCGGCGCAGGATTACTATTCAGTTGATATATGTTTCAAAAAAAATATAACGGAGTCATACATCATGCGGGCATTGATTAGGTGATCATTTCCACGTGGCATAACTCAGACGGTGGAATTAGGCGGGTCATTGTAAAACGTAGCGTCGCCATTCAGTTTCTCCTTGTGAAAAGAATGGAAATGGTGTGTTATGCTCCATTGATGTTTGGAAAAATACAATATGATGGGGAAAAAAGTTAGAAGTTTCATTAAGTGACTAAAGAGCAGAAATGGAAATGGCCTTGTCACATATCAAAAACAAAGGAAGTAGAGTACCTACTAACTCAAATTCCCCTTCTCTAAACCTCTCCCCACTTTTGAAAAGACTCAAAAATTAGTGATATTATGGTTTCTCTTCGTTTGTTTCGTCTTAAGCTATCTAAACAGGCCATCAAAGAGGGAAAAAAATCAGAGTTCTTATCTATTATCTTTTATTTCCAAAATCCATCAATTCGTACGTAGTACAAGCAGCATAACTTTTCGATTCTAATGTTTTGATTTTCCTTTATACTACTTGCTAATTAATGGAAATTCGAAACAAGTAACTAATTAAGTTATCAATAGTTACAAAAATAGGTGCTAGTACCTGGCTTTTTGGTAGGGTGGAAGCCAGTGTCTGCTCTCCGGGGGAGGAAAACTCCGGTGCCGCATGATCTCGGGCCAGAATCTAAGAAGATAGCTTGCATTCCTGATCCAGCAGCTCCCCAGTTGGCGGGCTTAATTCTTGGTTTGTGATATTTTGGTTTCGAGCTACCCTTTGGTTGCTGATCCAACATCACCAATCCAATCAATAAATTTGAGTGTCGACATTGATTAATTCATCTTCCTAGCAGAGTTGAGCTTAGCCCAAGCACTAAATTGTGTACCACATCAACACTTTTTCTTTACAGTAGTGGGAATAAACTGTTGAGTTTTTGAGTTATGTAACGAAATCTCGTGTTTATATTGCACCTCTCCAGTCTAAACCCATACCGGAGACCAGTCGATATCCTGATTTACCTCATACTATCAGTCATTTGCTTTTGAATTATGCATAGATAACAAGAAAACTTCAGGTGATCATTTGCTAACTCTTTCAAGTATATGAATCCAAATCTATGGTTTTCTATTCAGTCCATGCACCCACACACATACCATGCAAATACTTATGCGTAGGCTACGTTACATGAACATGGGATGAAAGATTGGATGTGTACGTACCGGTAGGAGTCCGTTTTGTGGGTATCTCTGATTCCTCAAATATTCCTGGAGGGCGATTGAAAATAGCAAAATGATCAGTCATTGTTTTGCATCAACCAAAGGCGAAGAGTCGGTATGACTTCAATTCGCTCGTATCAGTAAACGTATATTCGGTTCAAGATTAGTCGGTGTGCATGGAGCTGGAGAAAAACATGAATATTAACCATATGTGTCTGTAGATGGATATACAGCAGAGGCCCAGTGTAACTGTGGAAGTCGAAAACGAAGAAAACAGAGTACTACCTTCGACTCGGATCCTTTTTCGACACCAACTTCGACCCCGTCTTCAGCCATTGTGAACACTGGTACTACTTCTCCAAGTTGAGAGAGAGAGAGACTCTGTTTCTTTCTTCTAGTGGAGAGAGAGAGAGAGATGTCTAAGTTTCCAACTTCCAACCTGCAACGTAACTATATAGAATATAGATACATGTAGAGGTGGATGAAATTTGTATATTGACCTCGATTTGAAACAATAATTACGCACACAACCTAATTTGAATTCTTGACGTCTTGGCTTTACCCAAGTTACACCGGGCATAACAATTTCTCCAAACAACTGTTTTTTACTCCCAGTGCTTCTAATCATTATTTAGCTCAACTGTCGTTTATTTTTAGTGGAGTAATATTTATTTCTTACAAACAAAATCAAGTCAAATCACTCAAAGAATAGTTATGAATATTACCATTAATAGGTCAACGTAATCAAAGTGCGAAGCTTACGCCACATATTACTTTTGTTATCATTCCTCGATTTTATTTTTTCAATTCACTTGGTTCTTTCTAGTCTTGGGACGAAAACCACCATGTAAGATGTCGAGCGGGATAGATACAATGATGTTCCAGCTGCGTAGTTCGTAAATAAAGAGAACTGAACTTCGTAACGTTACTCACGGTATCAGACTTAAAAAAGAAAAATTCGTACAGTATATAAAATTCAAGTATTGTAGTAGCCGGGTTGGATTTAATAAGTTTAATTCTAGTTATTGGCCTGCAATATTAGTACTATTTGACATCATATTTGGTTAGATAAGTCAACAACCCCGAGGGGCATGTTAGTAATTGAAGAGGTATGAGCCCAAACGTGGATAGGTTGGGTTGGGTTCGGTAAACCCCCTCTTGCCCCCGTTTGGTTGTTGCAGTTACTCTTCACGTAAGACTCCTCTGCTCCAAATAATACCACTCTTCTCTTTTATTTTATTCCCTTTTCTCTTTCTATACCACTACACACAAACTACTAACATGTACTCCCTTCGTCCCTTTTTAAGTGTCCTGCTTCGTAACTCCAACTTATTAAAAAGACATCATCATTATACCTTTTACATCAATTTTTTCCTCCACTTTCCCTACTTACCCATATCATTACATTTTTACTCACTAACTTTTCAAAATGAAATCTATTTTTAGGGACAAAATAGACAATGCACTAACTTTCGCCCTCCTAACTTTACAAAATGGACACTTATTAAGGGACAGCTCAAAATGGCATACTGGACACAAAATAAGGGACGGAGGGAGTACATTCTTATTGTTTTTTTTTTGGGTTCGGCGGTCAGGGTTCTCAGCCCGAGCCGCCTTAAACACACCTCAACTAATTCATTCCCAGGCTCGGTCAAAGGAAGATGTTTGGGTTTCGCGGTCAGGAGTTCCCAGCCCATCACAAGGGCAGAGCCAAAAAATTTGGTTAGTGGGGTCAAAAATTATATTCATAACCAAACTAAACCAAACCGAGCCTTACGTCCCAATCACTTGGGGTCGGCTACATGAATCCGTTTTCTCCAGTGGACGAATAATTATATTCATATGCAATATATTTTTTTCTATGCACTAGTCCAAAATAACTAAATTAAGAGGTTAATTTTAAGATCGATATGCACGAATAATTCATTTTTGTCTCATAATTGGTCCCAAAAGACTTATTATATTTGTATAATAATGCATGATAGTCTCATTCAAAGCACTATCAACTCTAGAAAAGAAGAGAACGCTTGGGATTTCTATACATTTGTAGGGTTAAAATAGCATAATTTGGTCGCAAACTATCAAATGTTCTTGTGGAAAATCAAAGTGAGTGGGGTCACTTGACGTCATGACTTGACCCCAATTGTTCCTTATTGCCTCTGCCCATGCTGCCCGAGGCAGCTTACGCGCGCCTCAACTAATTCATTCCCCGGTCCGGTCAAAGGCAGGTCATCCACGCCAGAAATATACATCTACGTCAAATATATACATTGTCTGCATATAAAACTTTATCTTTGATGTACATGTATAGATTGCTATTGGGTTATCAGGTAGATGAATGGGGGAATAGGAGGTGGTGGCTCTCAGCACGGTTCATAAGAGAGATGAGCAGTGGCTAGTTTATCTTCTTCTTAACTACCACACCAACCCACCAACAGTCTGACGAAGTTCAGCTTGGTTTAGGAAAGTAAACCCCTCTTTGCTGGACACCTGTCGATTTGGGATAGGCCAAACTAGGCCATCTATTGATGAAGTTCCAAATTTGGTATCACTTGAGAATACAGGTAGGCCAACCAGGTTGTTTATACTTATACCTAGAAAGAGCTGATCCATGCCTCCATACGAGTAATTATTCAATGCTTTTAACCAACCGCGTAGCGACATTAGTAATCTTTTGCTCAGATTTTTAGAAGAAAGAGGTGGATTCACGTCTAAATGGGTTGACTTGTTGGTCAAGACCTGAGACGTAGAGATAGGTAGCCGTTGTCTTCTACCAGTGAGTTTTTTCCATAAACTAAACTAAAAATCTAAACAGATGCAAGAAATCCAGATTTTGAGTATCTATACTCAATTTGAAAATGACGTACAAGTTCACAAGACTATCATTTACCGCAAGATATCACAGAGTAGTAGCAAAGGTAGGCAGTCAACCCCCATTTTCAACTCTCTCTATTTCAACTCTTCGTATATTCCAGTTTCGAAAAAGTCCCAACCAAAAAACTGCTAACCAACTCAGAGAAACCAAAAATATACAAGAAATATACTACGTCACAAGGCAAGGCATCTCAAGATTCAACCTATCCAAAGTTTTCACTCCATTCCAGAGGTTCAAATGAAAAGGCATACAAGATGTGAAAGAACGGCAAATTCATGTAACTCCATGAAGATTGAAACCCCGAAAATTTGGTAACACCAATGGACAAACCTGAAGACGATCCTGCTATCCCAAGCTGTCATAAAAGTTGGATATGAAAATAGGGTTCAGGGTTTTACTTGCAAAATTGGTAACACCATTGCACCAATGGACAAACCTGAAGAAGATCCTGCACGCCCAAGCTGTAACAAAAAGTGCATACGAAATGGCAAATTGATGCGTTTGTTTCACTTAAATGGAGGCTTTCAGTTGAATGACCTACTACTGTCTTGCAGCTTTGCTTCCTGGACTTTGTTCTCACAACTTTCGATGCACAAAATCTTCCAAGCAATAAAATTTTCCAGCTTCAAACTGGTTAAACATAGTCTGTGAATACCCCCCTTCTTCATCCAGTAGCATCTAAACTAAGGCAAAATGTCACTGCTTATGGAGGCCCCAAATCCTTTCAAAGAATGGGTTTTTTCTTCGTTATATTTTTGCGCATGCTACCACCTCAGTATACACGTAAGATGCAGAAAACAAATCAAGCAGTTCTTGCTATGAAGTCAAAATAAGATCAAACACAGAATCCAACTCGACTTAAGAACAGACATAGATTGTGGAGTCCAATACAATCAAGTGTTCTGTTCAAGAAAGACAGCTTGAAACTTCACTCACACGCATTTTACTTGTCAATTTAATAAGATTATGAGTTTCATCATCCAACGGAACTTTATCCTTCTTCATGCGCTCGGAAACTATAAGTGGCATTTTACCAGCTTTGGCATAAGTACGGAGAAGCAAATTATAGACTTCTGTATTCACATGGCCAGCTTTTCGAAGACTAACCAACAACTGCTCTGCACCCTCGACATGCCCTTGCTCTTCTAGGATCCTAAACACTTCTCGAATAATCTTTTCATCAGGATCCCATTTCTTCACACTACCAACAGCTTTCTTGAAACAATCCAAAATTTTGTCCAGCTGCTTTTGTTTCAAATAACCCCATGTAAGAAGCTCCCATGTGGTGTAACCGGGTTTGATGCCTCTTTGAACCATCCGATCGAAAAAGTTTTCCGCGGTTTCCATCCGGTTTTTGTTGATGTAAGTTGCAAGGAGTAGATTTGGAATCCTAGAGTCACCCGTGGGAGAAACAGATTCCCACTCACTATAGAGAGTCTCTGCTTCTTCAAACTCCTTAAGTTTTAAGAGGGATGATATCATGGAATTATACTCTGCGTCATTCATTTTTTGAAAATGTGACTTCATCTTTTTCCATATCCGCCTAACCTCATCCTTATTTCCCATGTTTGAATGCAAAGTAATGAGGGAGGAGTAAGCACCTCGAACTTTTCGAGAGACCCTCTTCTCCATTTCCTTCACAGTAAAAGCTGCCTTTTCAAGCAGTGAATTTTTAATGTATAAGCCGGTTAATGTGCTATACGTCACCCAATCTGGTTCTATTTTCGCCTTCTTTAGCTCGAGGAAGACCTTTTCTGCAGTTTCGACATCACTCTGTGAGGCACAAGCAGTTAGCCACAAATTGTAAGTGAACACATCAGGTGAAACGTTCTTCTTCAGCTCCAGAATCACTCCTGGAACCTCTTCTAATTGCCCATTGGAGATATAAAGGGACAACAAATGGTTATAAGGAAGGGGATTCTTCAAGAACCCACATTCTGACATTTTATCCATAAGAGCCTTGGCTTTAGAAGATTCCTTGTGCTGGACATAAGTGTGAAGAAGTGCAGTACAAGTAGGCTGGCCTTTCAAACGATCAGGGAGATCTTCAAAATACTTTTCTGCACTGCTTAGGCCACGAACTTTCGCAATCAAGTCCAAATGCACTGCATAATCTCCTGATAGCAACTTGATATCATCTTCTATATTCATCCATTCACATATCTGCATCAAATAATCAAATTGAGACTATATTTTTGGGTATGTAGTGAAAAACACATCAACTATATTTTAAATTCCAGCAAACCAGATTTACAAAACCTAGGCATTGTGAATATGCAGAACCAAGCTACCTGAAGTTTTTTAAATTTCCAAAACAACTTGGTATATAATGCTTATCAATATCTTATGCTGTGTAAGAGACAGCTCCATGGCAACTACAAGTGCTATAGAATTTAACTTGTTGATCGAAAACTTGAAAAGAGAATGGGCGGCCTTCCAGAAGCAAGTGTTGGGATATTCCCTAAACACACAAGAGAACAATTCCCTGCCACAACTTTACATATGCAGAAACCATACAACGGCAGGGTTCAAGCATCACATAACAATACTGAAAAGCACAAAAGGAAAGAATCAAGTGGACTCAATCCCATAATGGAAGAAATATTCCAGTTTCATCACATAATAGAGCTGAACCATAGAGTGGTGCACTTCTTAACATGAACAGACTCCAACCAAAGAGGACAATGTCCATGAGGTCCTTAGATTGGAAAATTAGAATGTACACATGCTTCAATTCACCTACATTCATCAACCTCAATTTCTCGGTTCTCTTTGTCAACTCAACAAGCACCTCAAATTTCAAGTCCATGTTTAGTCACATAAAACCACATTTCCCGAATTCCACTTAATTGCCCTACGTAAAAACACCTACACATTCAAGAAAACTCAAGCTAAAGTATTCTACTTTTTTCAATCCTTTGCTCAGTAACGGAACACAAATACTTGAAAACCGAGAAAATGAATTGCACAAACATTCAACCACTCAACGGACTATTACCATCCCAGAGTTAACAACTTCAATTGGCAACATCGAATTCATATCACAAAGAATCTCCTTACATGTTACTTCCTTATATTTAGCTTAGTCACTTAATCATTCATAGCACACTCCGCTTCCCCACTCAATTCTCGCTCCGCGCACTCAATCCTCACTCATGATTTTTAGGAGTTTACAAAGTTTATGAGGAACCATTTCACGCTCGCCCTCCCGTGTAATGTGAATTAGATATTTTGTATATTTATTTATCTTAACAAAAAAATCAGGTTACAATTCAAGACTAGAGATGAAGGCCATATTAATACTAGTAGATACCTCGAGAGCGTGTTTGTAGCGCTTGAGTTTTCGTAGCTCTCTTACGACACGATTGAGCTGGTACTTTTGAACTTTGTGCCCTTCCTCTTTCCACTTGCGTATAGCGATGACAGCGCTGCGTTTCGAGTAAACGAGGCTCAGAAGCCGTTTACCCAGCGTGTCTCCGCCGCCGGCATTCGGGGCGGAGCGGCTCACGGCGCCGTCCTTCAACGCAGGCTTCGCCACCGATTCCGCCGAGAAATAGCGCGCCGCGGCCAGCGCTGTGCTTCCGACGCGACGGCGCAACATCTTCGGTCTATGCTCGTCGTTGGCTTGATGTTGTGTGAGCTAAGGGTGGAAAAATTTGATCGAAGTTAACATGGGCCGGGCCCTCTGTTGAAGACAGAGGAAGGCCCAAACATAACGTGGGCTTTCGGGCCTCAATTTCCCCAGTAACCTGTTCAGCCCAGTTTAAACAGGGGAAGGCCCTATTAGATCCAGAACCGATGTGAACTTCATTTTGTGGGACCCACTTAAAATGTAGGGTAACGCATAGCGTGTAACTATGTAGTGTAGGTAGGCTATTGAACTTAAATTATTACTATTTTCTATTTTCGTCACGGAGCTATTAATTTGTTTCCATGTTAAATTAGGTTGTGATTGATGCCTGAAGTTTCTAATGGCAACCCAACACTTGCAATGAAAGTTTAATAAATTCTTCACACATATTAAATTCTTTAATTTGTCGTTGAACGAAAAGTCAACACAAAACTGACGATTCTCTCAGTGTATAAATTATCAATAATCCTATGGACACAACTAACAGCCACAACCGTCTACCTGGTACTGCATGAGTTGTGGTTGCAAAGTAATTTCAAAATGGTTGTTTTCTTATTACTAATCAAACAACACGTGACAATGCCTAACATATCCAATTGTTGTAACCTTTCACATATATGGAAAAGAATGGTGTACATTCTCACTCCAAAAGTGATGGGTCATGGGGATGAGGTGGGATCAAACTAATCCAAAAACAAGATCATGAGTGTGTAGTACGACATGTCAGAAATATACAAAATCGGACCGCTCCACTCATTTCCAAACGTATGAAAAGGATTAAACCTCGCGGGTACACAAAAAGTCTGACTACGTACTCCCTCCGCTCATTTCCAAACATGTGGCAAGGATTAAACCCTTTTTGTTTCCAAGTTTGAGCTGTAAACAACAAGTACTAGAGTCCTGCCGACTCTTTTTTGTCAAATCTTTTCGAATATTCCAATAGGAGCTATAGGCTAGGCTCTTGAGACAAGGGGGTCGGTCCCCATGAATCCATTTTACAAGATACCTAGTCTGTTTGTAGTGGAGTATTTGGCTAGACCAATTATAAGAGCAACTTGACTCTTTCGGGACCAGTAGAGTAGAGTAGAGTAGAGTAGAGTACGTCTTGCACGCATCATCTGGTTCAATTATTTTCGTGCAGGCACTACTTCAGTTTTGTGTGTGTATATATATATATGGTACTTCTAATCATTAAATTAACGAACTCAGCAACTTCTTTTTTTTGATGGGTCTTTTTTGATAAGTGTTCGAGTCAAGTTAGAGTTGTGCTACGTGCACAGCAGCTGTGCACAGCGGTCTTTTTCTCCCGCCTCGGGTAGCGCAAAGATGATCGAAGCCGCTCATTTTGTTCAAAATATGTCGTTTAAGGTCTCTGTAAAAAATGAGTTTCGTTCGATATCGTTAGAGGCGTTAACAAAACACCTAAAATCACTTCAGAATTTAGCCGATCATCTTTGCGCTACCCGAGGCGGGAGAAAAAGACCGCTGTGCACAGCTGCTGTGCACGAATCATTTCTGGTCAAGTTATGCAGATTAACTAGATAAACTACAAGTATTTTTTTGTTTGGAGTTACGAAAGTGTAGCCAGGCTCTAATAGCTCCGAATAAATTAGTCAATGTGTTGGAGAAAAGGCCGAGAACTTCTATTCAAGCAGCGAAATCTTAACCGTCTCCAGAGTTTTGTCCCTCCACCATACGCCAAGGTAGCTGCTTCTGGTCCGTTATAAGGGAGCTATGCAAAGGTTTCCACGAGTTGATGATAAAATCGCTGCCATAGTAACATCATAAAACCAACAACTTAACACTCAAGATTTGAATTGAATACTACAGGCTCATGCTTTGACAGTTTTAATTTCTTTCCCTTGCCCTTAAAGTTATTTCAATTTTTTATTCTTCTGTTGTGTACCGTATGGTGGGGTGACTCGTATGTTTTTAAAAACACGATAATGATCTTTCTGATTAAAGAGAGTAATTATTCAAAAGTCCAGGAGCACGTACCGCCACATGGTATTCCGAATCATTTTACAATCACGTGTTTATGTGGGGTTCATACACTAAGTACTTAGTGGCAGACCCCACAAGAATGTGTGGTTTAAAGTGGTCTGTATTTCTACTTGACGGTACTCGCAAACTATTGTATAATTTCACGTTAAAAGACAAAGGTAATGGAGGGAAATCTTTCCCCCTAATTTTACATGGTTTTCAAAAAAAAACAAAAACCTAGCTTTCATTATTAACTTTTGACGCAAGGGGAGAACAATGAGTTGAATGTAGAAAAATATCTCACCCGATCGATTCACTTCAACCACTACCAAGAAGAAACTCCCTTGGCCCTTGCATGCAGGGTTGGAGCCAGAATTTTCGCATAAGAGGACGAGCTATATTTCAAGAGCGGAGGCGAGACGATATATTTTGATAATAAATTTTTTTTCCAATGTAATAGCAGTATTTTTTAAAATCGTAAGGGGGAAGGGGCGACCGCCCCTACTAGCCCCTAGCTCCATCCTTGCTTGTGTGGCCACTCAACTACTACTGCTATTGTTAATACTACTGTGGCTATCTCCCTCTCTCCGACACCTTGTTCTTACTCTTTTCACAAAGTTGATGTACTAAAGATACTCCATGATTCTGCTACTAGTTATTAGAACAATATTGGTACTTATAACATCGCTTGTTAATATTTTGATAACTCGATTAAATGTTCGGACCAGCTTACACGTACGTTGATTAATCCCAGGAGATCAATCTCATAGCCAACATTGCTTGTTAATTAATACTCCTAATAATTCTCAAGCAAAATACTTTGTGTCATGTAGGAATGGCATGATCTCGGGTGTGTAAACATATATAGTAGATATATAGATGGTGATTATGTGAGTCTATTACGAGAAATATATATATATGGACCAAATTCTTGTTACATATTAAAGGAAAAAGAGCGGCAGAGTGACAATGACTGGGCGGACCACCGATGATCTGGCCATCCTTGCCTAGCGACGACTAGGTTTCCTTTATGAGTGCGGTCCTCCCTTCTAAACGGCTAACTAAAATTTCAAACGTGTCGCATTTCTCAAACCAATGTATGATGTCTTAATTTCGTCCAAAAAGAAAAGTAATAATATGGGATCCAAACTATGACAATTGCATCTCCCATCTTCTGATATCTTACTCGAGTAAATATTAAATTTTATAGGAAAAATAAAAAATATTAAGTCGTGAAAATGAACCACCTAACGATTGAAGTGGCACCTTGAAATTTAGGTCACACATAAAGTGAATGACATTGATCTACTTTTTAGATGGGCGAACAAAGTAATACTTTGTGACATGGGCGAACAAAGTAATACTTTGTGACATGTGTATGCATGTATTCCTCGTTTAGATTGAAGTTGGAGAACTAGGGTTAACGAGTGATGACATATCAAAACGAGACCATGCAACCTGTAGATCCATCGTTCTCACGACATTGCCTGGCTAGCCAATGTTTGAAGAGGTGATTGAGGATAGCTGTGGTGGCCATATTTGATAACCATGTCTAACGTACCAAATGTGGTTGTGTTCAGACCGTACATGCACAAATGTAATATAAGAAGCATGCTGCAGGATTCCTTACCCTGCCCATTCGAGCCCCACAGCCCTCAACCAACGCCCAACTACCGAAGAACAATTCAATACAAGACAAAAGGCTTGATTAAGACATTGAGATCTCGTTCGTTTAGAGGTTTTGGATTTTGAATTCTAATTATTATTTTATTTTTCTTTAATTATTACTTTCATTTTTCTCTCTATCTCTCTTCAATCATTACCCCTATTTTCAATTATTACGCTATTTCTCTTTACACTCATTATCTACAAATTCAAATCCAAAATAACAAAACGAACGGATCTGAAAGACTGTGGTTAATTAATGGACTCGAAAGGGTTCTTATACATGTGTGTGTCGGCAGTGCTAGCTTACCCCATCTCTCTTTCTCCTTCCTCGCAAGAAATAAAGATTAAGACATGGAAGTCCAAATATGATAACCTGGTCAAGAGGTAAAACTTGAGGGTTTTTCTTTTTTTGTGCTCATAGGTTCGAATCTTTTCAGGTGTTTGGGTCAGACCATGCTAATTTTATTAAGCTCCCGCAAGTAGGCGCTAAAATTGAACTCCCCTATCAGATGAAATGTTCGTAAACTAATTTGAACACGTGAAATATATAAAATAAATGAAAAACGTAAGGACCAAACTCCACGTGGGACACTTTCCTCTCCTCTTTTATAAAGGAGAAGAATGTCACCCACTTTCTAATTATCATATGCCCCATGTAGCCAATTTCAAGCAACCCAAACAAGAAACATCCGTACGCCTTCACCACTTTTTGCCTTGCATGGCATCGTTAATACAGAGGTGCTACAGGTAGCTGTACCGACAGCATACACACATAGATTTTGAACCCATCTCGGATTCTATAAAAATTATCGGAATTACTTTTTTTTTTTTCAAAATATTTTCTTTAAGATTCATGTAAAAAATCATCTCAATTCGATATCGGTAAAGAGGTTTACGAATCATTCAACTTTGTTTTAGAATTTAGTCATCTTTTCAGGATTCGTGATGAGTCTAAAATTAATCTGTCTGCTGTACATCCAGCCTTTGCTGTACTTTTTTTTTAACCTGCCTATGCTGTACTCATATCGGCATATCCTTTCTGTTGTTAATAATGGACCACTCTAGCTAAGAAACCGAATAATATATCTTACCCTTTTCAACATAGAAAAGTAATTTTGTGTCAATTAATTATGCTAGTAATAGAATCTCAGAAGGAGGACTGAATATTTTAATATTATTAAGTTTGGCACTAACAAGTAACTTCATCTTCTTCTCTCTCTTTTCTCAATTTGATGGGAGAATTTAAGAGTAACTTTACACCACAATAGCGACATTGTCTTAGAGCATCTCTATTGTAATAAGCAAATAGGCGTAAATAAACAAATGTAACAATAATGTTCAAAAAACACCCTACATTGTAATAAGCAAAATTATAAATTTTTTAGCAAATAATCAAATTCTACTCATTCTATAACTGAACTTAACAGCTTTTACCAATAACCAAAACTCAATAACCAACAATAACTCAAAAACATCTCACATTGGAATTATCTCATCCAAACGAATAATTTGGTATGGTCGGGTGCGTGATTGGAACTCGTTTGCGATTAGATAAATGTGCATTGTGTATTGTGGGGTTTTTTTTGGTTAGGGATGTAAAAATAACCAATGTGGAGATAGAGGTTGTTAAGTTTGATTATGGACTAAATAGATAATTAAATGCTGACATAGCATATTTTGGTTTTTGATTTTGATTATTACCATTGCGGATGCTCTTAGGTCATCCATAGTGGTATAATCAAAAACCAATTGTTTTTAAAGTTAACAATATTGGTGCAAAAGATGGCTCACAGTGGTATAATCAAAGTTAGCTACATCCTTAGACAAAATCAAGTTTTGGATAACCAAAACTAGCAACATTTTTCAATAATCAAAATTTGATGACCCCACCCCACATAAGTTAACTGGTTCCAAAATTTGGATACATGCGTGTTTCTACTGGCATTTTCTTATTCTCTTATTCGCTTGCTCTATATTTTTTTCTCTTCACCCACAAACTATTTCTCTTTTTTCCCTCAAAAAATAAAGTTTATATCTCTCGATCATCCAAAAAAATTCATAATAAGAGAGAAGGAAGTCACCGATTTTTTTCCACAATTAAGGGAGGGAATCGATATATTTTTTCCCAAAAAAAAACGTAGTGAAGGGAGGTGAATAGTGGGAAACGGAGGGGGGAGAGAGTGTGAAATTGTAGTGGACCCCTTATTTCGGTTATGGACTAGAAGTGACCATTGTGGACCTCAACATTGTTAAGCTTAGCAACCTCTTAAATAAATAATTAAAAGCTGGTGTGTCAACTTTTGGTTATTTATTTTTTTATTATACCACTGTGAATGACCTTAGTCATGTAATCCTTCAAAATGTTCACGCTTGCGGTTTTCAATTCTCATACTATGCTTAAGCTTTGAATATTCGCTAGCTCGCTCTTGTGAATTTTAGCAGTTTGAAATATGTTTAAAGACGCTCTCTCGCTCATTCTTACGCTGCTACTTAATTAGGTGATTTAGGTGTCTGACTTCTTTCTTTGTTAGAAAAAAGAAGCAGCAAGAAACAAGGTGTAGATGACAAGACTGACCTTGTCTTCAACGTTTGGCCATTCCGTTTGGAGAATACAAAGGCCCGTTCCACTAAAATTATTATTTTTTAAATACTTATTTTTCATTTCATGAGACAGATCATTCTTCACAATATATCACTTTTAATTTTAAAAAAAAATATTTATTTTAGTTAATAGAACACACCCTATGGTAATGGTATTAAGTGGTGTTGGGTTTGTCTAGTCCCACTAGGGAAGGTAAGATTGGTTCCTAAGTAATTAGTTGAGTTGCGGGTGAAGTTGTTTGCAAGTAGCTTGAGATTAGAACGAAATTGACCGAGTTTGAGTTCGGATTTGCTCGTTAAACCTTGTTCAAGACAGTTTATTGCCCAAATAAATCAAGCTTGAAATTTTTGTGAAGCTCTTTAAACTTTCAAATCAAGCTAGTACTACTTCATTCGTTCAGCTTCCAATAATCCCAAGAGGTTGGCCTAGTAATCAAGACTTGAGACTTATAGGTTTGCTCTCTTAAGGTCTCAAGTTTGAAATATATCAGATGCTATCAATTCTTTTAGGGCCAGTTCATACAGGATGTTGTTTTAATTTTAATTGGAAATGAGCGGTAAAATTGGTCCCTGAGTTATAAAAAATAAAAATAAATCTACCAACTTGAAATCGGTAATAATCATCTCGATTAAAGCTAGTTTGATTTGATTCGCCTCGTTAACAAGTTCAATTTGAAAATATTCGTGAAACTCGTTAAATTTTTAAATCAGCTGAAATAATCAACTACTCTACTCCAATCACCGGCTTTTAGACCGACACTTTTACAACCCAATCATCTACTATTACTTTATAGGGAAAATTTATGTTATATTCCATCAACGTTAAACGAAAATTCATTTTGGTCTTTCACGTTTTAATTTGGACAAACATATCCTTTTATTTTTAAATTGGTTTCAATGTCAACCCTGTTTTGGATAGTGTTAATTTTTTGGACGGAAAATTGTCATGTGCCTAGCATGTGACCATTTTTCAGGGGTAGACTTGCCATTCCACTCCTCCCTCAAACCAAAACTTCTGTGATGCTCCCAAGTGGTATGGGAGCATCATACTCCCAATGAATTACAGCTTTTGGATTGAAAATAGATAAATCATAGCCCTTAGATCAAAACCAAAAACTAAAAATAGGGTGGTTTTGTTAAAAATGAGGCGGTTTTGATCTAAAAAACGGAAGATTACTTACCACAGAACAGGCAATACTTACCATTCACTAAGGCAACACTTACCATTGTATAAGGCAGAACTTACCACACTTGTGTGGTAAGTTCTGCCTTATACAATGGTAAGTGTTGCCTTAGTGAATGGTAAGTATTGCCTATAATTCATTGGGAGTATGATGCTCCCATACCACTTGGGAGCATCATACTTTGCCAAACTTCTGTGATGCTCCCAAGTGGTATGGGAGCATCATACTCCCAATAAATTACAGCCCTTGGATTGAAAATAGATAAATTACAGCCCTTAGATCAAAACCAAAAACTAAAAATAGGGTGGTTTTGTTAAAAATGAGGCGGTTTTGATCTAAAAAACGGAGGATTACTTACCACAGAACAGACAATACTTACCATTCACTAAGGCAACACTTACCATTGTATAAGGCAGAACTTACCACACTTGTGTGGTAAGTTCTGCCTTATACAATGGTAAGTGTTGCCTTAATGAATGGTAAGTATTGCTTATAATTTATTGGGAGTATGATGCTCCCATACCACTTGGGAGCATCATAGCCTTTGCCCCCTCCCCTCTCTCTCTCCCACCCATTAACAAATAGTAATACATCACATCACATCACTTCCACTCCTCCCATTCCCAACCAAACCCAAACCGGTAACACTCGGACCAGCATAGACCAGCACCAGCTACGTACCCCCACCTCCGACACACAACCACCCATCGAAAAACCCAAACAAAAGAGCACCCCAGTCGCCTCTGCCTCAACTGCCCCCAATTGCCGTCCAATTACCCATATACAGATACGTGCTAGCGTGAAACACCTCACCGGCGACCACCGTGTCAGATTCACAATGCCTAACTTAGCTGCAAAGATAGTTTCTCATTTTGTGAGAGAGAGAGAGAGAGAATGGAACCTCTAATGGAGGAAGAAGAGTACAACCGGAGTCTGGAGAGAAGTGAAGCTACTGTCATTGATACCGATGGTGGAGGACCTGGAGCTGGAGAGAGAATCAGAGAAACCTACGAGAGGCGTTGCGGCTGCGATATCCTCATAGCCGTGAATCACGGGCCCAACAGCAAGCACGCCTTCGATTGGGCCCTGGTTCACCTCACTAGTTCGCCGACATCATTCATTTGATCCACGCCGTCTCCAGCAAGTGCAACTGGCTTCATTTGTATTTGTTCATGTATAGGTTGGTATAGAAATCATGGGGAAAGCACTAAAAATTAATCTTTTTGCTTCTTTTTTTGTGATTTTTGTTAATTGGAATGGTAATTTACTGTTTGGGTGAAATGGGTTTGTGTAGAAATTGTGGGGAGAGGGAGGATAGAGAGTTAAAATTATGCATTTGTACAGAGAGGGAAATGGGGGGGGGGGGGGGGGGGGGGCGGGGGGGGGGGGGAGAATGGTCAAATCTACCTTTCAAAAGTGGTCATGTGCTGGGCACATGACAATTTTCCATCCATAAAACTAATACCATCCAACACAGGGTTGTCATTGAAATCAATTCAAAAGTGGAAGGATATGTTTGTTGAAATTGAAACGTGAAGAATCAAAATGAATTTTCACTTAAATTCGAAGGGATATATTAGAAATTTCCTCTACTTTATATTTACGGGTATCCAATTTAACTTATGTGTATCAAACTAATTTTTAGAGATGAATCCCACCGTTCACTAATGGAAAAGTTTTTAGTTTTTTAATTTGTGAGTTGCAAGTGCCTAAACTTGAGGGCCTCGAGATAGAACATCCAAACTCCGCATCCTAAACCTTCCTGATTCCAAGATTAATTAATCATGAGTAACATCCCCATCAACCTGGTCCATTTCGCGCAAACCAACATCGTACTATCTGCTTGGAGTTGGAAAATAATAGGAGTATATTCTTACAAAAACGAAATTATACATCTCTGTAATAGAATGATGTCGTGCTGACATGCAATTGTGTTCACGAGAAAGAGCAAACTTCTTGTCAATTCACTTTTCTAACAAACACAAATCACGAGTACACAGACGTGATTAAGAGAGAGAGAGAGAGAATATACCAATAACGACAATAACTGCCAGGTTCAGAAATGAGACAGAAAACCTAAAACACTAATAGCAGATCACAAGTAAAAATGGAAAGCAATTTTGTTTCACCTTTGCTTTGTTCACCCTCGGCGAATTTGCTCATTCTAAGAGGGGGCCGATCAAAGCGAGAGCGAACAAAATTGCTCTTAGAAAAAGAGAGACAAAACAGATTTCCAATTCCTTTAGCAGAGAGCTTTAAGAAATGGCCTCCAACTGGACATCCTTTTCTTCCCTCGCCCACCACCTTCCTTGCACCTACTTGGCCTTTGAATCTCTCCAATCCCACTTTCACCCTCACCTTTCCCAATATTCTCTCCTCTGCCCTCAACCCACATACCATAATCACCATCATCATCATCAACACCATCCCCATCATCACCATAATAGCCTAAAGCTCTAGAGTCACTTTCATCAACTTGCTCATTGTCATAGTCCAGAGATTTACTATTTTTCACCAAACAAAGCCTAAGATGGCCGTCGGCTCGATCGGCTTGAAAGTAACCGATGGAAGAAGCGACAGTAACGGCTTTTACAACTAACCGGCCGCCTTCCCGGTGGGACCTCATTCGAACACTGTCCGAGCCACTGATCGTAGTCAGGGGAGGCGGGAAACTGCGGTCGGGGATCAGTTTCCGACTGAATTCCATGTCTCGGGACTTTAGTTTCCCAACTGAGTGAGAACTCTCAATTTTGGATGAAAAAGGAGGGAATTCGTCACTGCTCTCGCTAATGTCGCTGCCCGTTTCGCTTCCTAGACTCTCTGTGCACATTTCCAGGCTTTTCACGCTCAGTGCTGAAGCAGAGCGCTTCGCAAGAGGGTGGACAAAGACTTGGTTGTTATCTGACAGGTCTTTGCAATTGTGGGAGTTGTCGGTTAGTGATTGTATGAAGCTCCAAACACCGGATTCGCCGTTGCTGTTTTTGTTTTTGCTGCGAGAATTCTCAGGGCGTTCTTCTTGATTTTGAGGGAAGGATTCGAAGGGATTTGATTTGTGTATCGAAACACGTGGTTCTGTGAGCAACGGGTAGAGGCAGGGTTGAGACCTTTGACACACAATGGAGGACATATTGTTATCAGTGAATATTTTTTGTGGGAAGGAAACAGGGCAAAAACAGAGCAGAGGCAGAGGATACAAGGCTATATTCTGAAATGCAAAAGCATATCGAAGTGAGGAAATTGAGATGGTTGGTTAGAATTGGAGGGAAAGAGGGAGCGAGAGAGAGAGAGAGAGCGGGGGGGGGGGGGGGGGGGGGGGGGGGGGGTGTGGAAATGAGAGAGAGGTGATGTGACAGAAGTGAAGAGCAGAGCAGAAGCAGAAGCAGAGGATACAAGACTATGATCTGAAATGTAAAAGCATATCGAAGTGAGGAAATTGAGATGGGTGGTTAGAATTGGAGGGGGAGAGAGAGAGAGAGAGAGAGAGAGAGAGAGAAGTGAAGAGCAGAGCAGAAGCAGAAGCAGAGGATACAAGACTATGAACTGAAATGCAAAAGCATATCGAAGTGAGGAAATTGAGATGGTTGGTTAGAATTGGAGGGAAAGAGGGATGAGGGAGAGAAGAAGAAGAAGAAGAAGAGGTGATGGGAGAGAAGTGAAGAGGGTTGGGGTGAATTTATAGGTGCAAAAAATTGCCAGTAGAGTGGTCTAATATTGTTGAGACGAGGAACAGAGGTTTCACCTTCAGCCAGCCACACAAATGTAATGAGCAGGAGTAATTCCGAAGGAAAATGCTAAAAATAGTTTAGTAGGAAATTAAGGCAAAAAAATGTACTTCGAATACGTAAAAAAATGTATAAAAGTGTATTGAAAAGTGTAAAAAGAATATTCCATGTTTATTTTTTTTCCTTCTAATTTACTGACAGACTAGTGGACTGTCAATAAAAGAACCCAATTTAGAATATTAACGTGAAATTTAAATTTAAATAAATAAATAAAGTTGAGGACTTGAATGTGCTGGTTAGGAAGAGATTGATCTGACTGGTTATTTAACTTAATTTGTTGAAGTTCTTAGAATTATATGGAATAAGAAGTTTTATAGTAGTATATATGACCATACTTTTTTCATACAAAAGTGACCAAACATGTGTCAAGAAAGAAGATATTTTATTCTGTTCATTGGGTGGCATTGCATTGCTTCCCCTAACTATTTCGAGGTTTCGTGTAGCGTTTGATTCATTTAGAATCATTTTCGAGCGAGTAAATTAGTCTTTCATAAGTTTTTACAACTGATAATGCTGGCTTTCGCCGAGAAAAAGAAAGAAAGAAATATTCAGGTCAGCAACCAAACATTTAAATAAGCGCCCTTTCGTACAAAATTTCAAAATTAATATAAACAAACGTCCAACCTTTTAAATTTTTTAGGAGTAAAGTGGGAGATTCTTCCTATTATCATTGCTATGGAAATGTACTCGGATTAAGTTAAAAAATTCAATTATTATGCTGGCATTTGCTGCATTTCTATTTAGGGCCAAAGAAACCATTACCTCTCTGCTTTTTGGCTATAGGCTTCCTTTATTGGTTGATCCTTATGAGTCAGCAGGGAAAATAAAAGCAACACTTGTAAAGAGAGCTCTGATTTTGGATTTGTTTAAGTTTTCTTGATAATTTTCAAAAATAAAATTCAATTCCAGTGGAATAAAGGGAGAAGATGGTACGGCCGCTAACTAACCCAAAAACATTTGATTTTTGGGTTTCGGTCATCCCCACACCGAGAAAAAAGGTAAAATATCCATCATGCGGCTGTCGATATTCGATGTTGTTGAAAAGCATATCGAACGAAGAGCGTTTGGCCGGAGTGTCCACAGAAAAAAAATTCATGACGGAATCACGTGTGCCACTCGTTTCAGAAATGGTAGACAATTTTAGGGTCTCTTTTTCTGAAGTTTGAAGGGACTTATAATGTTGTGATTAATCATACCGTATCATCCCCTATGACATTGTGCATTCCGTTGCTTCCGAGATATAAAATTGCTAAACCCGAGCGCACAAATTTTTTTAACCATACCCCGAAGTTATAGAGCTTTTTTTGAATATATAGTCCAATATTTAGATACTTATATTCCTTCGAGCACAAATGCTAAAAAATGATTTGAGAACGCAATAGGTCAGCAAGGAAGGCAACCTTCATGTCAACCTTCAAGGCCAACTGGCTAATGAAAGACCAAAAAAGAAAATTTGAGGACCCTAAATTTGAGCAAAATTTTGTGGGTATGATTGATTGGGAATTATGCTGACCCTAAATTATTTTGTCTATTGTTAGCTATGGAAAATAGTTGAGTTATGGGTATGATTGATCAGTTTGCTTTGAGATTGTAGTAGTGAAATCCCTATCGTTTGGATGATTTTTAGAAGAAAAAAAGGAGAGAAGATTGTGTCCGCTTGATTGGAAAGATGGAAATACTTATAAGAAAAAAGATGAAAATTGGTTTTCGCACACCAAAATTTACCATCTGTACTCTAAAAGTGGAGTGGGATACGATGGTAAATTTTGGCATGCGAAAATATCCAAGAAAATTCTGCTAACATTCCAATATTATGCAGTAACAATTGGATTCTTGCTCGTTTCTCTCCCCAAACCTCTCCTCTTCCTCTTTATTTTCTCCCTTAAAACAGCCACCCTGAAAATCCATCATCCAAATATACACTTTTGGCCCAAAAACTCAAAACAAACCACAAATAAGTCCCTGTCTGCAGCACTTCAGAAATCTTCCTCCTCCTCATGCTGTTGTTCTTCATCATAACACTCGTCAAGATAATTGCACAATCCGAAAACATCCCTTCGTGGCATCCTCGGAACTTCGTCACCGTCTTCTCCTTCACCTTCTCTGTCGTCCTCCTCCTCTTCTGGTATCGCTGGTGGTGGGGACGAAAAGTCCAAGCACATTCCCCTTACTACATGTTCATAATAGGATGCAGGAGGAGAGAGATCTTGGGAAGTTATTTGGTGGTACTCCACCACCTGGTGAAGGCATTGGTTTTCCCTTGTTAAATTTGCATTCTCGTTTGCTAATCTTGATTTCTCAAATAGCAGTGCCTCCAGCTGAAGCCTCACCTGCCAAATATGAAAATTTCCACAAGGGTAAAGAACTAAATTCCCAACTTTTATTTTACTTTCAACAGTAGGCATAAATCCAGTATAGAATAGCCACATTATGAACTAACAATCCGGTTGGACGGTGAGGGAAAGAAACAAATAGAAAGGGTGAGAAAGGGTGCGAAAGGATTATAAATAAAGAAAACTAATACTCCTAAATCCTTATTGGTCCATTTTGTTTCTAATCTCATTTTTTTTTTAACTCCTACAAATAAATGAATCGATATGAAGGAAGCAACTTGTTACCAGATCATCTTCCTCGGGTCTAATGCCTTTGGAGAACCCATCGCGTAGCCTTCTATTTTCCTCCTCGAGTATAGCACATCGTTCTTGCACGAAACACAGATCCGATTTGATCGATCTCAGTTCTCGTGCGAGCGAAGTTGCTTTTGTTGCCATGGAAATCGCTAGCTGCATTGATCAACAAAGGTACACCAATTAACAACACGAACTCGCTAGTAGTACTATTCCTGAATCAATTGTCAAAAGTAGAGACAGAATTCGAACATTTTTGGCTTTGTTGAGCTTCCCCTTCTCTATTAGGCTTTTCTCATTCTCTTGGGGTGAATTATCTCCTTGTTCCTCATACTTTCTCTTCTGTCCTCTTTTGCCTTCATCACTCTCCTCCTCCTCCTCTTCTTCTTTGCGCTTTTCGGTACTCTTGGCCTTTTCCATTGCACTTTGATATATTTCAGTCAGTGTGGGAGGCCTTGATAGATCTCTTGCTCCCTAAAAACATGAAAACCAGAGAAACAGTGCTGAGAAAACCGGTGATTACTTTGGGTTAAATGAAAGCAATTGATAGAAAGACAATTGAAAACTCTCAGCTGAACTATCTCTGTGAGTTTGGAAGACTGAGAATTCAACCTGCTTATGACCTATACTAACTTGCCTAATGAACCCCAAGGGTTGGCCTGGTGGTCTAGGCAGACTTAGGGTTGCTCCCTCCTAAGCTCTAAAGTTTGAAGTCCATATTAATTGGGACCCCCGCAATTGGGCGGTGGGATTGGTCCCATGATTAATCGAGCTGCGCATAAACTAGCCAGGAAATGAGTTATCAAAAAACTAACTTGCCGAACGTGACTAAAAATTCGGCATAATCTGAAACCAGTGAACCAACGTTTGAGAACAATTCTTTTTCCTGGCCAGAAGGATAAACGCAATTACCCAAAATAAATCTTGAAAAAAAATTATACAGTGAGGCCCTGTATATGTTTACCTGAAGAGCATTGTCCAGATTATTAGATAGCTGAGACAGGGACTGGGCAACAGAGTCAAACCCTCTGAGCAAAAGCAATGAATCCTCCTTCATCCGCTTTGCGCGATCAGATCCTCCAGCATTCTACAAGCAATTTCAACATAACCCATCCGTCCATTCTCAAAAACAAAAGAAAAACAAGAGAGAGAGGCAGAGAGAGCCCACCCATTTAGCAGGGAGAGAAGGGTCGAAAGGCTTGCGATTTTCAAGAATGGCGTCGATCCGGCTTTGCAGAGCACTCCAGAATCGTTTGTCAGATGTAGAGCTGATCATGGGAGATGAATTCGTGCGGCTCGTCGATTCCTATGATTCAAATTCAGAAGCTAGTGAATAAATGAACATAAAAAGGCCTACATTGAACTTTCTAAGGTACTATATTTTCCCATTGTTTGGGAAAAGGCCTAAATTTTTCACAAACCTTGTTGAGGTTGTCCGGTGTTGATGATTCTTCCTCCAATGATACTGCCATGAGAGATTTAGAGAGAGAAAAAAAAAAGCTCAGAGAGCGAGAGGAAAAGGGAGACGGTGGGGGGTAACGGCTAGTTTTATGGAGCTTTCTTTCGTTGGGACTTGGGGGTTATAATAAATAGGTGAGCCTGTGTCGCCAACGTTATAATTTTATCTCAAATCACAAAGTCCACTTTATAACGCTTTTAGTAATGTGCGTCATGTGACTTCCCTTTTTTATACACTGCTGGATCTTAAGGAATCCAACGTCCACCACATCCTGAAATAGTATTTGGCATTAGATACTGTGGGCCTGTGTGGGACCCGAATCGATCCAGTCCAAATCACTTGCGTTTAGGCTCCGTTTTTGTAAACTTATTTTTCTTATTCGTTTTGCCTTTTTTATTCGTCTTTTCTGAATTTTTGTTAGATTCGCATCATATTTTTTAAAATTAATCATTAGTAACAAACGCATTCTATTGGGGAATTTCTTGTTGAAAGTGTTGATGGCAGTCCAGATCCGCATGGACAATGTCAAGAGAAAGCTTATGAATTGAGGACTAAATTGAGAAAATCTAATAGGGAATTGGTTATTTTTTTTCCTTCTCCAAAACGATAGTAGGTGATATTATAGAACAAAAAAATAGTACATCAAGAGGAAACTATATCCCTAAACAAGAGATTAAGAAATCAAATAGGAGGGGATTCAGTTCAAAGACTATACCCAACGCCAACTAAACCCATCGCTTCAAACAGACAGAGCACTGCAGAAAACAATCAAATAACACCCACACTGGGGTGATAGAAGCCCCCATAAACAGGGAGAAAACCCACACAAGGGACACCAAAGAAAAGAACCAAAAAAGAAGAAGAGAAAAACCGGTAACATAACCGAACGGAGTCCGTAGTACCGGAGCAGATTTCATCCACCTACCTAGATCTCCCACTTCGGCGACCACGATTTGCAATGCACTACATCCAAAAGCCGTCGAACTGCACGGCAAAAGAGGCGGAGGAGGGGCGGCGGATGGTGGTTTGGAGAGGAGGATGATGGGGGTAAAGGGGAAAAGAAAGAAAACCTCCGAAATCTAAAATCGAGAGATGAAAAAATTCCACGAGGGGGAGAAACCCCTCCCCTCCCATCACCCATTGGAGCATAAAACCCTGGGGGAGGGGAAGGAGAGAGATTGGGGGCGGTGGCTTCTTTAAGGTTAGAGAGAGGGGGGAGCACCAATAATAGGGAATTGATATCCGCACTATCTTTTTTAATATTCACATTTCCTTTTTATTATTTTAGTGTTGAAAGTGTTTGTGTTTTTTTTTTTTTTTCTAAATGAAAAAAAATGAAATGTAGAAATTAATTCCTAATCTAATATTATAGGATTCAAAAGTGGTGGAATTTGCATTTTCTCAGTCTTCTAAAAAGAAATGCATTCTCTTAATTGGACTAAGGTGTTCATGCTGTTTTCAAGCTCTTTCCGGATCCATCTCAATAATCGGAGGTTTGGGATAGTCCACTTCTTAGAGCTCGTTAAGAACATAAATTATGTCATAGATTTTTTTCAGCCCGTATAGTCCAATTCATGCAATTTTTGAACCTTTTCCGGACTCGACTCAATAATTAGGACTGTCTACTTTTTAAAAGTCATTGAGAAAATCTATAGTGCCAAACATTAGGTAGATCGGATACCGCTTTTCACATGATTTGAACGCATTGATCTTGAAGTTTAAGTAAATGGGGTAAACGGGTTTTAATGCATTGTTGCAATCCTTTGATAATTACAACCTTTTTGTTTTCATGATACCATTATGGATTGAAATCCATTTACCCATTTGCCTCAAGATTAAGAACCCTGCTAACCACACATATATCTGTGCACAGAATGTGCACATATTTTGTTGTGGAGCTCACCACGGGTTCCGCACAAATGATCCGAGTCGTTTATTAAATGTAAAATATTTTTTCAAGAGCCCCCATAAAAAATCAGCTCAATTTAATAACTATAAGTGTTCGATCCAATCATCTAAATTTTCGTTCAGATTTTCGGGTAATGAAAAGTTAGATTATTAGATCAAGCACCTATAAGTATTGGATTGAACTGATTTTTTTCGGAAACCCTTGAAAAAATGTTTTACATTTAATGAACGGCTCGGATCATTTGTGTGGAACTCGTAGTGGGCTTCACAACAAAATCTGTGCATAATCTATGCACAAATTGTCTGTGCGAACAAATTTATCGCAAGATTAATGCGTTTGGAAATCATCTGAAATGAAATTTGAACAACTTGATGTTTGGCGTAGCTGATATTGTTAACGAGTTAGTCTTAATTATTGAGATGGGCTTGGGAAAGACTCAAAATTTGAGTTAATTTTAGATTGTCATGTGATTTGTATTTTGAGTCGTTTAATGTATTTACGTGGTTATACACGTGAGATTTGTTTTCAAATTTGTATCTTTGGGCATCAACTTTTGGAAAAATTTATTGAAATTTTGATAAACTAGACATCAATAATTACTTATGCTGTGTTTGCTTCTCTTTTTGAAAAGTATTTTGCAAAAGATTCTTCTTACTTTCAATCATTTTTTTCTTTATTTTTTTTCACTTATTACTCCCATTATTTTTTCAAAAATATTTTAAAAAGTGTTCCAGACACAACATTAATCTCTTGAAATAATCTCAATGGAACAGATCATTTTAATGTTTAAAATCGAAGTGTACAAATTTGGCATAGCAAACGTTGGACTTTGGAATTTGGATGCCCTCTTTTTGTCTTTGTCGAATACAAAACCGCTGGCTCTAAATCGTCCCTTCAGATCACACACTTCACACACACACACACAGCTTCAATGGCCACTCTTCATTCCTCATCCTCTCTCCTATTCACTTCTCCCACCTCCACCCAACATCCTCCTCCTCTTCTCTCTCCTACTCCACGCCTCTCTCTCTCCTCCTCCACCTCGAACCACTCTATCTCCCTCTCCATCTCCCCTTCTTTCCTCGCACACCCGAAAACCTCCAGACGCCATTCTCTCTCCTCATTCAGGGTCAGAGCCGGTGCAGCAGAGAAGAAGAAGGTCCTGATTGTCAATACCAACAGCGGTGGCCACGCCGTCATTGGTTTCTACTTCGCCAAAGAACTATTGGGTTCTGGCCATGAGGTCACCATTATGACTGTTGGTGAAGAGACCTCAGACAAGATGAAGAAACCCCCATTCAACAGATTCTCTGTAAAGTTCCCATCTTTTTTTTTGCTTCGTACCAGAGAAAGTAGAAGTAAATTTTCCATCTTTTGAACATATGAAACGACATATGCTTTACATTTGTATGGATAGACGGTTGAGTTGGGATTTTGGCTAGTACTTTTGTCATGGGTATGATGAATTTATTTCACGCAATTTGTTTTTTTGCAAACCCACCATTCAATAGTTTATTTGTTGTCTTTTAGTTTCTGCTACTGTACTACTTTGGGATTATTTTTTGCTACTCTGTTGTGGGTATGGTGAAATTGTCAATAAAAAATTGTGGGTATTTGGTTTCTCAGGAGATTGTGAGTGCTGGTGGAAAGACGGTGTGGGGAGACCCAGCAGAAATTGGGAAGGTTTTGGACGGAGCGGCATTTGATGTTTTATTGGATAACAATGGCAAGGACTTGGATGCTGTGAGGTCTGTTGATTTGATTTTGAAAGCTTGAATTTGTCTATAGAATTCCATCGCTTTACGTTTTGCTTGTTGAAATGTGTTGATGGTATTTCATTCCTGTATGTTCAAAACAAGTTCAGGCTTTTGATTCGCCTGATGGATTGGCAGTAATTGGATCATGGTTTTTATAGGGATTTGCCAAGAAAATAAATTAGCTTATTCACTTCATTGTCTTTGCACGTTCTCCTTACTTTTTTCCTTTTCCACCATAAATCCCACCATGATCTGAAGCCTTTGAGCTTAGTTATTGCAGTAGCATCATATGGTTGTGGGAGGCCAACTTTAAGTTCGTGGGTATGATAGAAGTTCACAATTCATGACCAAACTCAGTATATGTAAAGTTGATTTTGTGGTACCCGTTTTGAGAATTCTTACAAGCCGATCAAAAAAAGAGAATTAACACTGACTTCATGCACTGCCAGACTGAACAGAAAGAAACCAAATAATGAATTCCATTGAAGCATTCCAATTCACTCATTTGCAAAGTGAACTGTCTGCCTAATGGGGAACCTTCACTCATGTTTTTGTGTGGAAATTTCTGATGCAATCTTCTTGCCTAGGCCTGTGGCAGATTGGGCCAATAGTGGTGGTGTAAAGCAATTTTTGTTCATAAGCAGTGCTGGAATCTATAAGGCAACTGAGGAGCCTCCTCATGTTGAAGGGGTATGTAGCATGTTTATACCCAGTAATATATAACGAATGAAAGAAAGATTCTGCCAACTTATCTCAGCTTTTGTCATGATAGGATGTTGTTAAAGCTGATGCTGGTCATGTTGGAGTAGAGAAGTACATTTCAGATATTTTCAGCAGTTGGGCATCATTCCGTCCCCAGTACATGATTGGTTCCGGCAATAACAAAGATTGCGAGGAGTGGTTCTTTGATCGTAAGTCCATGATTTTGAGCTTAATATGCCCGAATTACACTACATGATCTTGAACTTAATATGCTTTCACTCATCATGAATTTAATCAAATTACAGTACATGATTTTAGAACCCTTTGCTATACTCTTGTTTGTTTCTCAGCAATCTATTCATTTGAACTTTTGATATCTGTGGCTGTAAATATGTTTTTGGTAGTTGTGAATATGGTTTCATTTGTGTCCTTTTTCTAATAGGAACAAGAGTTTTATTAACTTGTGTAGAAATAACAACACGAAAATATTGGGAGATGAAAATAGCATCATTGTAGATACGGATATCCCAAGAAGATTGGCACATACCACTCTACTCCTCATGTGCAAGTTTATCTCAAAACAAAGCTGGCAAGCCCAATCAGCCAATACACCCAAATCACCCAAAAAAAAAACAAACCAACCAGCCAATACACCCCAATCCTTCCGAAGGGATTTAACTTTTACGTTAAATCTCAATACCTTCGAAGGGATTTAACTTTTGATGGATACTATTCAAGTAATATAGCTTTGCTCTTTAAGTTTAGTAGCTTACATTGGATCCCGATATTTACTTATATAACTTTATAGTGATTGATTTGTATTACCCCAACAATTGCAGTCTATTAATACAAAAACCTATCAATTCTGAACAGGAATCGTTAGGGGAAGGCCAGTTCCAATCCCAGGTTCGGGAATGCAGCTTACTAACATCTCCCATGTTAGAGATCTATCCTCCATGCTCACTCTGGCAGTAGAGAATTCATCTGCTGCAAGTGGAAACATCTTCAATTGTGTGAGTGATCGCGCTGTGACACTCGATGGAATGGCTAAACTCTGTGCTAAAGCTGCAGGCCTCCCAGTTGAAATTTTGCATTATGATCCCAAAGCAATTGGTGTTGATGCCAAGAAAGCTTTTCCTTTCCGTAACATGGTACGAACTTCTATTCTTCTTGACATTAAAAAGTGAAGGGAAACGGGGTAAACTGGACAAAAGGACTTCTAATTGCATGTGTCATCCTGAGGGTTAGGAGTACGATGCCATCGCTCCTTGTTCCTTTTAATCTTTGTAACAATTTCAGAGATCACTATGAAATTTTTTTGCCTTCCAAAAAAAAATGTCATCCTGAAACAATTTCCTTGGGCCAAACTGAGTAAAATTAGCGACAACTCCATGCTTATGATTAGAAACTTGAACCATCCAACTATGTGATGTTTGAATGCTAGATCAAGGTGGGTTTTCTTTAAGCTCATCTATTCGCTATGTTGTCAGGATTCCGTAGCCCTTAGGGTCCGTTTGGATGTGGGAAAAAAATTGGGTGTATTAGTTAATAGGGGGATAAGATAGTAGGGGTATTAGTTAATAATGGATGACCCAAATTGATGTGATGTTTATATAGGAGGATTAAATAGTAGGTTGTTTGGATGAGGTATTAGAGAAGGAGGATTAAATAATATTTGGTTTGGATGGATGATTAATAGGGGTATAAGGAAGGATGGATGATATAAAAAGCTGTTAAATGACCCTTTTGCCCTTGTGCAGTCCCTTAATTATTCTTTCACAATTTAAGCCTAGATCAAGGTGGGTTTTCTTTAAGCTCATCTATTCGCTATGTTGTTAGGATTCCGTAGCCCTTAGGGTCCGTTTGGATGTGGGGAAAAAATTGGGTGTATTAGTTAATAGGGGGATAAGATAGTAGGGGGTATTAGTTAATAAGGGATGACCCACATTGATGTGATGTTTATATATGATGATTAAATAGTAGGTTGTTTGGATGAGGTATTAGAGAAGGAAGATTAAATAATACTTGGTTTGGATGGATGATTAATAGGGGTATAATGAAGGATGGATGATATAAATAGCTATCAAATGACCCTTTTGCCCTTGTGCAGTCCCTTAATTATTATTTCACAATTTAAGCCTTAATATTTATTTCTACTAACAAATTAACAATTTAGTATTATAATTTGGTTTTTTTAAAAAAAATTAAGTGTTCCAAATTTCAATCCGTTTGAACCTGTGCAAAGATCTTAGTTTTCTGATCATTTTATCATAAATAGTCATAGTTAAATTTTGACTCTAGGGCTCTCGTTGATTAATCTTAAGAAATTCGTAGAATCAAATATCTCTTAGGGCTAATCAAGATTCAAAATTTAACTATGACAATTTAGGATAAAATGATCAGAAAACTAAAATCTTTCCACCGGTTCAAACGGATTGAAATTTGGAACACTTAATTTTTCAACCTCTTTAGACAGTTTATATATTAAAAAATATGGTTAAAAAAGTGTTCCAAATTTCAATCTGTTTGAGTCAGTGCGAAGATCTTAGTTTTTTGATCATTTTATCCTAAATGATCATAATTAAATTTTTACTCTAGGGCTCTCGTTGAATAGCCCTAAGGGATATTTGATTATACGACTTTCTTAGGACTATTCAACGAGAGCCCTAGAATCAAAATTTAATTACGACCATTTAAGATAAAATGATCAGAAAACTAAGATCTTCGCACCGGTTCAAACGGATTAAAATTTGAAACACTTAATTTTTCAATCTCTTTACACCGTTTATATATTAAAAAATTAAGTGCTCAAAATAAGTAGTCTTAGGATAGGTTTGAATGGAAAATATGATTTTGGGTAAAATAGAGAGTAGAAATTGGTTGAATGGTGGATGGAGAAAGGGGATAACAAGGGGTATTTTCGTCCACAAAATACCCCTCTACAGCCGGATTATTTTGGGGCACCTCAAGAGGAGCCCAGATATAATACCCGAGAAACCGTAAAACAAGGAGAAAAGATGAGGGGGTAAGAAATTATCAGGGAATTTTATGGGATGCCAAACAAGGGGAAAAGGGGTGGGCCCCTTCCATATACCCCTCTTATTTTTCCCCTTCCTTTTTTACTCCATCCAAGCTGGCCCTTAAATTTTAGCCTTTTTAAGCTATGTTGGACTTGTGGAAAGGAGGAAAAGGAAAAAAGAAGAGAGAACTAGTGAGAGAAGTTCTAGGGAAAGTTGGTTGTTTCTCTTCATTTGGTTTTGCAAAGGAAATGAATAGGAAGCGAGAGAGAAAATAACTCTGCCTTGTTTGATTTTGCATGAGGAAAGAAAGGAAACAATGAAGGGAATAGCTTAAACTGAATAGCTTAAACTGACTTTAAAAACTCGAGCAGAAAAAGGAAGATGAAATAAGAGAGATGAAAAATGATCATATACCTTCCTGTTGGATTTCTTTCATTAAGTTCCAAACAGAGCCTTTAAATTCTTACAATGTGTCGTGTCTAAATCCCTGACTCATGCAAGCATGGGTAACTCATTCATCGATCTACTTTTGCAGCACTTCTATGCAGAACCAAGAGCAGCAAAGGACATTTTGGGGTGGCAAGCATCCACAAACCTTCCTGAAGATTTAAAGGAGCGGTACGAAGAGTATGTGAAGATCGGGAGAGATAAGAAGCCCATGAAATTCGAGATAGATGATAAGATTTTAGAGTCACTCAAAGTACCTGTGGCTGTATGATCATAACGCTTCCAAAATAACTCAGTGTTTCAAATTCCATGTCTACTATTCCACACCATGAATTGAGTTAACGAGATGCATTTGGCAGTTAATCGGCATACATTCTGTACCTTAGCGTGTTACTCCTAAGATGCAATGTATATACCGATCAAAAAAAATATGCAATGTATATAGTATAATTTTGGTTAGTATTCAATAAGAGTATATATATATTTTTGGATCCTCGGTATTCAATAAGAGTAAATACAGAGGAATTGATTCACTTCTTCGTCTTTTGCTTTCAACATGCAAGTTAGGAGCAAGTTTTAGAAATATCAAAACATTTTAAATGCCCCAAATTGGAAACTCTGGAAACGAGGATGGTGCACAGCACTGGAGCCGTTCGTTCGGCAATCCAACGGTCCATATCTCATGATCTCCACAGTGTAGCCTCCGAGCCGTTTATTGTCAAGATGAAATCTAAACCATTGAATTGCCAAACGCTGCTCGGATGGTGCACAGCACCCACCCGTTTCCGGTACTTCTTAGTATTTTTTAGAACAAGCTTCTTTACCTGTTTACCGTGTGCCATTGTTGTTTAGTTTTTCTCAAAAACGCAAAGAACAATTTATCTAGTGGGGTGGGAAAAAGGGAGGAAAAGACCTTACTCACAATAATCCTTCAAAATAACATTCGCTCGCGCTCTCAATTCTTGCACTGCGCTCTCGATCCCTACACTCACAAATTTTATAGTTGTTTGGGAGGTTTTTGCAAGACTCTTTTACACTTGCGCTCCCGAACCCTCATCAACCTGCACATTACGTGACTTGGGAAAAGACACAATGCATAGAGATGCGGGCTGGTAGCCCGATAATTCTGGGCTTGGTGAGAGTGAGAGCTGGGGGGGAAGCATGGGTTTCATTGAAACGAAGCCCAACACTATTTACCCAAAAAGAAATTCTTAGCAACCTATTTCATTTTTGGTGGCGGTTTTTTTTGCAACAAGTATTCATGTTTCTCTTCGTTTGGTTTTTGGTAAGCCTAAGCAGTAAATGAAACAGCGGTGCTACGCTCGCCGCACGGTTTCACCGCTCTCTTTATCTGCTCTCTCAATCTCACTATTTGTCTCGACAATTAATGGTTCGGATTTTAAACAACCTCTTCCGGAAAAGATTTAAACTCTTCATCGGAAAAGTTTTTTATAAATCCGGACCGTCCAAAACACTTTCGGACGGTGAAATTGAGTGCAGTAGAGGGAGCGGTAAAAGAGAGAGGTGGAAGCACGACTTTTCGTAAATGAAAAGTGGCAGAGAAAATAACTTTGCCTTGTTTGTTTGTTTACCATTTACCAAGATTGGATTGTTGTCTTTCACAGTGCCCTCAGCAATGACAAATCCAAAAAAAAACAGAGAATGTGAGTGCACTGAGTGGTGAAGGAAGTTTAAACGTTAGTACCATTGAAATGTCAGTATCAATCTACAGACTGAGGTGGTAACAGGGAGTAACATGTAGTATTCCAGTGAACAGCTAGTTGGTGTCGGGGATGTAATTACTGATATGGGTTCGGCTGGTCTCGCGTCCCTGGAAAGGACCGGACCGTCGCATTGATGATTGAAACAGTTTATTTTTTGTGATTCATTCGGTATATTGTTATCTGTGGAAAATTAACGTTGCTTGCTTATCAATAAGTATATTTTGAAATAAATTTATCTTGGAGAAAAATGAAGTAATATACTCCATGGTAGCTTAATACTATATATCTCAGTATGAATGCACAAGGATCATGTAAAAGTTAGTTAATTAATGTGGTAAACGTGATTTTTTCTGACAAGATTCATATTTTCAAAAAAAAAATTATAATTCCAACTATTATTATAGCAAACAAAAAACTGCAAAACCCTACTACATCTAAGTTGGGATCGAAACTAAAGTTTCACCATACGTACGTGAGTGGTGTTAAAAGTACGCCTAGCCCAAGGCTCCGTTTCAGAAAGGAAAGTACTTATTTTTTAAGAAGGCAATTTCAAGCTCAAAAATCATGTGCTTACGTAAATTATTTTCCTATCAATATGGATCTTGTTTGATAGATCTCATTGAGATCTTTAATACGGTGCAATAAAAATTAAAAAAATTATTTTTTATTTACGTTATTTTTGAATTTAAAAATATAAAATAAAACTTATTTTTTTAAAAAGTGTTCTAGAACGGAAGCTTAAGGATTGTGGAGACTTTACTTGAATCCGGACCTTATCAACGAAGTTCAAGTTTTCAACCACCGAATCCGAATGCATGAAGGGGGCTTTCCTAGAAAAGTGGCGTCGGAACATATCCCAGCCTAGCTCGATCATTTGCACTCATTTTAATATCTCTGCGCGCTACAGAAATCTCAAGACTACAGGTTCTTCAAAAAGCTGACTAGCTAAAAAAAAAAAAACGAGCCAAGATTTTTTTTACATACAAGACTTAATATGTTGGTCTCATAATTTGTCATATACAAAAGAATTTTAAATAAAAGCTACAAATTCGGACCGCTTTTTCACACGTTTCCTTATCTTTTGGGTCTCTCTCATGATACCACGAAAAGAAAAAAAAAACTCACCCATCACCTCAATTTTTCTCTCCGCCGGATATCAATTTAACATTAAACTATTTTTTATACTCCTAAACCTTAAAATTTCAATTTATTTGTTATTGTGTTATGGTCCCAACGTATACGAAATCTTGGTTTCGTCGCAGTCTCGTCCCTGTCTGGAATTCAAGATTGCTTACTAGTTACTACTGCCTTAAAGGTACTTAAATAAGTCATCAACAAGATCCCAAATTAACCCCATTGAAGAGTACTTCTACTTCCTAGTTTTCAAGGTAACAGCTACCATTTTCCAGATGAAAATCTCGCAGCCAAACAAGCTCAACAATTCCTTGAAATTATTAATTATATGGCTGATTTTATTCCCAATCTTGCCCAATACCGAACTCCTCTCTCAGTTCTACTAAATAAAACCCCTCCTCCTTGGACAGCCCTTTCCACCAGTAAAAATTCCTCCACCTCTTCTTCTAATCTTGAGTATTTGTATGAGTTTGAATACCTTCCTGATGATAGTATAAATCATAGACTCTGGTAACTTATGCAGAATAATTTTTTGGTTTTATTTTTGTTCATTTTTTTTTGTATTTGTTAGTTTTACACCAAACTTTTATGTGATATAGGTGAGTAAGGACGAAAGGAATCAAAAAAGTAAAAAAATTAACTACTTTTACACAAGTATTTTGGAAAATATCCAAAGAAAAGCTCAAAAAATCAATTTTTGGATTTTTTTTTCTTGGATATTTCCCAAAATACTTGTATAAAAGTCATAATTTTTTACTTTTCCGTTTCCTCTCGTCCTTACTCACCCTCACATAAAAATTTGGTGTAAAACTAACAAACGCAAAAAAAAAAAAAATTTGAATTAGAACAAAACCCAAAAATTCTGGTGCATAAGCTAATCACTAGCGTGAACGGGATCTGTCATTAAGTTACTTGTATGTATATTACTACTCTTTTACATACATATATAAAGACATTAATTTCCTTACTCCTTACGTACTGCCCTGCAACCCTAGGAATTTATTATTCGCTTCCAGCTATGGTAATTAGTGTGGTCCAACCCCGGCCTGAGCCACAGGGTAATACGACTACTCTTCTATATGTCGGTTAAATTCTATGTATAAAAATTGCAACATGTTCCAAGCAAATTGATGCATAATTTAAACGACATTTCATTTTTGTGCCACCTTTACCTACTTGTCAAAACATATCATCGAAAAATAACCGTAATGTAACAAAGAAATTGTGAACTGGGAGGTCAGGAGTTGAAGTACCACTCTTCCTGCAAAGTAGTGATTTAACTATGCTAATAATACTACTGTCGATCGCCTAGAAAAACAAAACGAAGAAATTTGAGCTCCTTAATTGCTCGAAAAAAGCGCCATTAGCGGGTCTCGTCAAAATTTAGAAAAAAGAAAGAAAAAAATGACAGATCCTTCAAATTGTTGTTTTAGGAGAAACGTAGTCAAGAGTCTCAATACTGCTTAGCCACACAATTTTACAAAACGTCATGCGTTTTTCACTCTCAATCTTCGCACTGCGCTTAAGCCCTCAATCCTCGTTTTCGCTAATTTTTAGTAGTTTGTGATGTGTTTAAAACTCGATTTCATGCTCCCGCGAATTATTTTGACTTAAACTCGAGGTTTAGCTTCGGGATATAGTCAATTAAGGTAAGAGCACACGAGGGCTTCTGGAAAGCTGCATCAAACTCAGGCCCTACGCATGTGTGCCAAGTGTCTTCCATACATGAATGCAGCGATGTTCTTTTGAAACAATTCTCTCTCTCTCTCTCATGCACTCTTGGGAAGCTCGAGGGTATCCCAAGAACCAGCAAAATCATGTTAATGTTCTCAAGATCTACGTACAATGACTTCTGGACCTCTGGCCTCATTCTATGATTTGTCTTATCTAGCTGTTACCTTGAAAACTAGGAAGTAGAAGTACTCTAACATAACTCATGATGAATTGTTTACCATATCAGATGATTGGTCAATATATAACAGAAGGGATAGCGCCCTGATCAGTGATCCCGGGTATGTGGATACTTTATATCCATCTCAAAATTAATTGGCAATGAGTGGAGATGTTCCAGATGTTATTAAGTGATCACTCATTCCACTCCCAAGCAATGTGAGATTCTATTTCCTTAACATCCCCCCTCACGTGCAACCGCATTTGAGGTCTGTCACGTATGGCCACTTTTGGGTCCTATCATCGTGCAGCCTTTTTGCTGGTCTGTTATCGTGGGGTGTGGATTGTTAATTTTTAAAATGTGGAGTGAAACGGGCCCCGCTCTGATACCATGTGAAAACTTTATATCCATCTTAAAACCAATTGGCAATGAGTGGAGAGGTCCCAGATGTTATTAAGCGATCATCCATTCTACTCCCAAGCAATGTGAGATTCTATTTCCTTAATATAGTCATTATCGATGACAATAGGGCAGGTCAGAGTAGGATTTACAGTACCCGTTCCCATCCCCATTCTTTATCGGGGCATAGTCGGAGTGGGGGAAACTGGTGAGATGTTGGGGTCAGGAAAATAATGGGGTTTTCATTCACCGTTGTAATTTTCACTAACTCTGTTCTTGAGAGGGTTTTGATAAGAAAACAAAACATTAATGAGCAGTGAGAAATCTTGAAAGGCAAAAAACAAAGAAACGAAATACTAATCTAAAAATTAATTTGTTATTTTACTCTTGTTATGTTTAATAAATAGATGAAATTTACATGGACAAATAAATATAATATTAATTACTATAATTGGAGTCAGATCGGATTAAAATGGGGTGGAGGAAAGAAATATCATCCATCCCCATCTCCTTTTCACATTGAGGAAATATCCGCTCAAATCAGGTTGAAAGGCGGAGATGGAATGAAAGAAATTGTCATCCCTACTGTTAATGACAATAGTATTATATTCTCGATATCCATGTTAAGTGAAGAAACTTTTTGGGTATGTGTTATGTATTCTCTCGATTTGCCTAGTTATGACTTTGCGTCACGTCGTCAAAACAATAGTTTCAATTCATAGAATACTATGACGTGACGTAATTAATGTAATTAATTTGGAGGAAATAAATATTTACACCGACGGTATAAATAATTTGATCTCTCCTACAGGGAATAGTAAAAAAGAAGTGAATATATATATTCCTATTTTCTTTTCCCATCAGATGATTAGTCTTTCCATTGGAATTAATCTCGTGACTGCAAGTGATTTTGCCACATCCAGTGGAAAACGTGCATGATTTTCGCGTTCCAAAGTTTTCACAGCAAAAAACTTGCAACAAAGTCAGTCAGTCAGTCTCTTACAATGAAATCAAACAAAACCTCAACTGTTCACCTGTCCACTCCTTCATGGTACGAACGCAGGGTCTTTTGTGCTGTACGGTGCACAATCGATCAGCAAGTATTGTGCACAATCTCAGTAGTCCGTTTGTGTTTTGGATGGTTCGGATTTAAATAGAACTTTTTTGAGAAAGAGTTTAGAGAGGTGCATGACAGGGTTGCACAACAGGCCCCCGGGTTCTTATGGGTACTAAGGTGTTCTGATGGTTCGTCAACACATCGATCGACTTTCGGGTGACAAGTGCTCTTGTCCCTTCTTATTCATGTAATTGATCAAAGTACTTGTGAGGTGTGGAAAATAGCATTACGTACATACGCACTGTACGCACTACGTACATACTAAATATTTTTGTGGGTGAAATTGTACGTGTTACATTTGTTGGGATATTAATCGAAGTACGGGCTCAATCTCACTAACACACGAAGTGTGGAAAATAGCATTACGTCGTGTTACATGCTACGAAGCACAAAAAACAATTAAACCAAAGAAAAAGAGAATTAAAATACGTAGAAACACGACGTTCGATGACTTACTAGCTAGTTCACTCTGATCAACGGAGAAAACTCTCCAAGTATCTCTCTTCAAGTTACATCAGCCTTTTCTCTCATCTCATAATATAATGTTCTAACCCTAAGAAGCTGATATTCATGAGGACTATAGCTTAATTCAAATACGGTCGTTTCCACGTACGACCATCCGAACGACACATACAGAAGTCTAGCTCTCGACTCGCGCTCACACTCGTGCTCACGCCTGTTTGGATGAGATATGCTGCGGGCTAAAAAATCGGCTTCACACCTAACAACATTACTATTTGGGTGAAATTATGTAGCATTAAATCAGTCAACCTAACATTATTTTCTAATGTAGACAATACATGTGGTTTTAAGAGTACTAGCTAGCTAGGGACTGAAATGTACGTAGGCAGGCCCCGGTGGGGATTTGCAATATGCATGCACGCATGGGGTTCTTCGTACTCCAATAATTTAGATTGCGAGAGATCAGAGCCTCGTCCATATATTGGTTACACCTATATATGATTTAAGGCATTCAAATTTGGATGGTGTTCAGCCCCATAAATTTTGTTACATAATGGCACTCCCTGCGACCGCTCTAAAAATAGACTTGTGGGTGCAATGTCGAATGCCATTAAAACCTTAGTTGAAGCTCTCCGTAACACCAATTGGTTTTAGGAGAGACGGTAGAAAAACGGTCCAACAGATGGCCGATATATATAGTATATACAAGTCGAATATATACAAGTCGAATAATCAAAATTATTTGTTGTTTCGAATTTTATATAGGGTAAATTTCACTGACCTCCCCTGAGGTTTCTGACAAATGTAGGAACCTCCCCTGAGGTTCTAATAATTGCACTGACCTCCCTTACTTTACAAACTATTGTTCAGATTCCCCCATTCCGTTAAATCCACACTAACACCGCTAGTTTTTGTTATTAATTGACTAAAATGCCCTTGAATATTACTAAACTAAACAATCAAGTCAAATTTCAATAACTACTAATACATCTTATATTTCAATGATCATTATTTTCATATAGTTAATTTTTTTTCATGTATCTCATTTTATTTATAAAGTTAATATTTTGTATTTTTCTAACTCATCACATCCCGAAACAAAAATTTAAAAAAAACTTGATTTCGACTTATTTGTTATGAGCGAAGTCAATGTATCTTTTCTCTCAATTTTTTTTTCATGTTTGTATGCTACTTTTTTCTTTGACTTGGGATTTAATACTATTTAACAAAATTAGACTTGAGTTATACATACTTTGGTCAAACTTGTATCGTGAGTTATGCATTTTACAGTTTGATGATCACGGTCTATTTTTTCCTCTTTGACGTGAATTTTGAAAATAAGAGACGCATGCAAATGCCTAATCCAACGTACAAAAAAATTATCTTGTATTTTTTAACGAAATGAAGTAGGTGTAAAAAGTTCTTTAACCTTTTTTTTTATTTTTCCTTCTTATTTCATTAGTGATAATTATGTTTCATCAGAGATGTACTAGTAGAAAAAAATAGATGAAATCTTTAAAGAATGATCAATGAGTAATATTAACTTTATAAATAAAATGATTAGTTTAGTAATATTCAAGGGCATTTTAGTCAATTAATAACAAAAACTAGCGGTGTTAGTGTGGATTTAACGGAATGGGGGAATCTGAATAATAGTTTGTAAAGTAAGGGAGGTCAGTGCAATTATTAGAACCTCAGGGGAGGTTCCTGCATTTGTCAGAAACCTCAGGGGAGGTCAGTGAAATTTACCCTTTTATATATTTAGTTTTAGGCCGACGATGAGAACTTGCGCCAAATAGATTGAAAATGGTGTTTTGTAAATCAGAAAGAAATAGGAGTAATAAATTGTATTCCCTCTCTATCTCATTTAATTAGTTTGCTCAGTGTTTCACTTTGTGCATAAGCTACATCGCACGTATATACTATACTTTGTTCGGCTACAACACAAATTGATCTATTTTGATGATCGATAGTAGTAGCCACATAATTTCGTTGTGCTCCTTCCTTTCAGAGAAAAATGTTTGTCGGTTCATATTTTAAATTCGTTTTTTTTTTTTTCTAGATGTATGATTATAATTAAATTACTAAATATAATTTTGTTCTGAATGATCTACCCAAAGAAGCCTCCAGTCCCCAAATACTAGAGAGCTAGCCATGGTCAGAAGTAGTGATTTTAAAGAAAATGAGAAAAAAAAATATACAAATTGAATGTTGTGATTGAATTGGGAGCATTTAATAAGGAGCAAAAAAAAAAAAGAAAAAAGATATGTTATGCTTAGGTTTAAGAATGCCAATATAAACCCAGTACTCCCATTAAATTTTTGTTGAAAGTTAAGAAAAAAATACTCCTATATCTTGGCGTAGGAATGCATTCTCTTTCCGTATTGAATTTCAATCGTCCTAAAAATTAAGTTGATGGGATATCAAGATTTCATTGATTAGTATGATATGTATCAGTGGTGCTACGCCCACCGTACGATTTCACCGCTCTCTCAATTTCACATTTTGTCTCGGCAATCAATTGTATGAATTTAAAAAAAAAAAAACTTTTCCGAAAAAGAGTTTAACTCTTCTATTGAAGGGGTTTTTAAAATCCGAATTATCCAAAGCACTTTTGAACGATGAAATTGAGTATGGTAAAGACGGTAATTGAGAGGGGTGGGCGTAGACAAGAAAAAAAGAGAGAAGGTACTCCACTTCCCGAAGGTGGAGGGGAATAAGACAAGAAAGAAGAGTGCGTAAAAGGAAACCAAGGGAACAAGATCTTATCAACAATCTAGCTAAGCTATCTCCGATCGAGACAACAACATCCATGCATGTATTCCATTGCATACATCTCCGAGCTAGTACTCCTTCCGTTCCAAAATGTTTGTCTAATCCACAAAACGAAGTGTTAAAAATAATACAATTTTTGCAAGAAAAAAATTAAAATTTTTTCAACAACTTACTAGATATCAACGAGTATTTTTAATTTGTGAAAAAAGTTTGAATTTTTTCTTGAAAAAATTGTATTATTTTTAAGCTATCGTTTTGCGGACCGAACAAACAATTTGGGACGGATATGGAGTCCTTATGATAATGTCGAGAGAAGGCTGACTACGATAACTAACAGTCTCATCTTTTTGTCTTTTTGGCTGAAAACATTACATGCCTTCTTTTTTTTACTAACAAACATAGCATCCTTTTCATAACTTGGTTATTTTCCGAAGCCAGCTTGTGCACATGCACCTCGACTAATCTCGAAAATCTTAAAATTTAATGATCGGACAAATCTTCAATGACCAATGTTGAGTTAATAAAAACTAAGAGGTTTCAAACTTCAAGAGTTCAGTAACTCCTTAGTCCACGCCTTGTCGCCGACCTTTGGGTTTAAATAAACATAACTATAACGCTAAATAGCCCGGAAAATTAACCCGAAAATTTCTTGAAAAGAAAAATCAGTGGTCTCTAAACATAACATTAATAGTTTAATACTTACAACAAGAGGTTAGAGAGAGAGAGAGTGAGCGAGCACGTGTGTGTTAAATAAACATAACTACTCCATAATGCGAGGTAGTCCGAAAATTTTTCGAAAAGAGAAATCAGTGGTCTCTAAACATATGATCCCGTTCGTTTAAGAATTTTGAATTCTAATCATTATCCTATTTTTCTTTAATCATTACTTTCATTTTTTCTCTCTATCTTTTTTCAATCATTATTCTTATTTTCAATCATTACTCTATTTCTTTTTACTTTCATTATTTATAAATTCAAATCCAAAATCTCAAAACAAACGGGTCTACATTCTCTACAAGAGGTTTTATGAAGAGAGAGAGAGAGAGAGGGAGTCGCACGTGTGTGTGATCTGGAGATGGAGGGTTCTCGTCGGTAACGGGGGGTCCGACTCCCCTGAAAGGGTCAGATGGAGCTTTTCGAAGTACTGTACTTGTTGTTTTGGTAGTTTCGTGTGGGGTAGTATTTTTCTACTTGGTCGTATTATAATCTTGTGGTACGCACCCAATTAATAATAAAGTGGTCAGTGTTTACTGTTGATGTTGACTATGACTTTAGGCCAACTACAATTGGCCAAATCAAAGAAAACATTAATTAGTAGTGACCCCATTTCACAGCTCCCCAATCAAGTCTTGCCTTCTTTCGTGTTTTGGGTCTCGGGTGGCGCATGCCGCTGGGCATTTTATTCGTTTAACCGTTGTATTTTTTTTTTTAAAGATTATTAAATTTCTTTTTGTCGAGAGTTAAAAAAAAGGCTTTCAATTTAACCAACAATTGAGCACTAGTTCAGTTTTCTTTTTGACTTTTATAGAATCCACGTAGTGAAACGGCTTCAGATAAATGAAGAGAAAAAGAAGAAGAAGAAGAAATGTTAGATTTTATTGCACACCGCTCATCAAAGCCAGTCAAACTTAGCTAATATGAGCATATTTTAGAGGCTACTTTACTTATTACTAATTGGTATTAGATTGGAACCTTCCAACAAATTTAACAAGAAAGAAGAAGATCAGTACACGTCTAAAAGGGTAGTTCCAAACTCTCTTATAATTACTCCAAGACCAAAAGTGCTAACATCATATATCCATGGGGTCAAGCATGAAATCTTTGGGGTTTTCTTTTTTTATTGATTTAAAATATGTTTGGTACGTTATTGTAGCCATAAGCTCAAGAAAGCATGATATGTAGGTGAGAGTGGTGTGCTATCACTTAATTATTATATGTAATAATGGGATTATTGCCCCCAAAATCAACTAATTTTTAGCTCCCATTCTCCCATTCTCTCCCCACCTTTTCTTTCTCTCGATCTGTCTTTTGGTAGTATAGTGTTTTTGGATAACTCGCAGTATCTAGGTCAGCGTATATGCACTTCAACTAAACTCTAAAAGTTATCCCATCTCTTACTAGAGGAGCCTAATTACAACCCGAGCAATGCAACATATGAATTGACTTCGATCACAAGAGTTGATAATATTTAGAAAGTTTCGAACATGAGAGGCCTGAGATGAAAAGCAGTCATATAAATCTCGAGGAGTGTTAGGAACAAAGAAAATAGGCAAAGAAAAGACCCTTAAAGTGTACATGAATGGCTCATATTCACTGTGCAGTGAATCTGAGCTGTTCATGTACACTTTAGGGGTTTTTTCTTTGCCCATTTTCTTTACACTTAGCATTTCTCATAAATCTCAGGGCACCAAGTTAACCCTTGAGATTCTTTTTTGGTAGTGTAGGTCATAATCATTGTGTTTAATTAGAGATACACACTCATGTGATCATTTGAAAAACCAAATTAATTAAGCAGGTTTGTGATAAAATGGCCGACCAGGCACTCAAACAATCCGCAAATCTCTCTCCCTCTCTCTAAAAGTACTCAATAATCCTTTTGGTTTATCTTCATAATTCCTCTCATGCCATCATCTTTAATGACAGGTTATTTTTTCTAGTATATCTTCGGAATCAATGGAATGGCGAATGGGATTCCAATCTAAGAAACTATTGAGTCAATATTGGTACCTAAGAAAAGAAATGAATAAGATAAAAGGCTACTCAATGGAAAAATAGATCCTACTTTTACCTTATTAATTTTTTTTATCTTCACAAGTTTCTAGCATTGTTTATGTAACCAAAACATCTACTCCATTAGAATCTAAGCTTTTACTGTATACTACATAGGTGTCGGGATCTTTAAATTTTTGATAACGTACAGTGGCTAGTTATAAAAAATATTTAGAACCCAAAAAAATATACTTTGAAAAGGTAAATCAACGACACAGATACTATCGTTGATTAATTTTCTAAGAGTAATTTCGGAGTATATTTTTTTATGTACCTAGCATTGCTCTCAAATAAACTATGAATGATTTCTCTAGGTACGTAATATATGCTTCAGCCCCAAGTGATTTCCCTCCCCACCAAAAAAAATAAAATAATAATAATAATAATAATAATAATAATAATAAAATAAGTCCCAAGAGATCACTGGTTTGTGGACAATGGCAAATTATTAGACCAAAGGATTAAGTTACTACTACTGACCATTTTCGTTTTTGTGCGTATTGATTCTTTCGATCGAGACAAATTGCAGAAAACTATAAATACAATACATAGATTCTATAAACTCAAGAAATTGCACTATAGACTAGTTAGAAGATTGATAGAGAATAGATATTCTAAGAACAGCCTTAGAACAACGTAGATGGCACAATGTATTGACTAGCTTGATAAGAATGGAAAAGTCTAGGGACAGACTTTTTGAACTGTATCCGGAACCATTGAATGAGTGCGGACCCACATGTATTGAACAATTCTTGATCGATTCAGTTATATACATGAATATTTGGTCGTAAAGGTGATTAGCATCTCGAACTCATACTCTAGATCTCTATCGATCTGAGACTATCAAACCACTCCAACCCATCCATTCAACCCTCCTCTATTTGAGAGTATCGAATTTTGATCATCTATATTTAGAAGATGAGAGAAAATATAGAAAATCCTCTCTATAACACGATGCACCTTTTTTATAGACATATTTGTCCTTGTGAGCTTTTGCTAATAAATTTTTATACCAACCATATCTTGCTAATAAATTTTTATACCAACCACATCTTTATCTTTATGAAAGTATCAAAATTAGTTTTTTTTTTCAAATTCATAAAGTGATTTAAAAATAGAGGATTTGTGGTTTGAGTAAACATGAATAGTAACTTTCTCTATAATAACTTCATGAGTAAAAAATTATTTTTGACACTCTCAAATGGAGTATTGGATCGGAGAGATCTTCCTACAAATAGTGTTACAAGATGGTGTCATGCATATAGCACTCAATGATTATTATTATTTTTTTGTCAATTCAAGTGATGTAACCAACCTAGACTCAAATCTTCTCCCGTCCTTTATTTGAATTGGACGGGACAATTGAAATCTAAATTATAATCAGTGACGGTTTGGATTTGCTCAAAGACAAACAAATTTGAGCAAATCCGAACCCTTAATTATTTCAAGGGAGATTTAGTGATAAGTCCACCATAGATATTTTATAAGCCCACAAGTCCACCTAATAGTTTCATAAAGTCACAAGTTTACACAACCTAAACCCTAGTGTACCCTATGAAAGTGCCTAAAACCCTAAACCCTATGAAAGTATCTAAACCTCTAAAACTCTATAATATGATAGTGGACCCTAAAACCCTATGAAAGTGCTTAAACCCTAAGGTATTCTACGCTAGGGTACCCTACACTAGGGTAATCTACCCTACCTTATAATAAAAAAGTGCACCCTAAAATCTTATAAAAGTACCTAAACACTAGGATACTCTACCCTACTCTAGAATACCCTAAAATGGGCTTGAGACCTTAAAAAATTAACAGGTGAATTTATGGGCTTATAAAGTTTACATAATGGACCTAAGACATGGTCAAGATTTGGACTTTCTTGTCCAATCCAAATTTTGGATCGGAGAGAATTCTAACCTAATTACTAAAACTTTGATCAGAGATTCTAAGATGAAATTGGTCATCAATATTGAAGGTCGTTAAAAAAATGCAATTATTGTGTGTGGAAATTTATCTCCAATCATAGTGCTCAATCTCCTCTCACATCCACATCTCTTCATAAATACTGTAACCATAAAAGTGTAACAGTTAGATTGGGTTTGTTGCCTCGGGATCTTAACACATATATAGCCTCGATCATAAGAATAGATTCTATTCTATATCTAAGGCCAAAAAACTAGCCTCCATCTATCTTTTTATATAAGCTAGGGAAGGAAACTTCCAATTTTTGGGTTACAAAAGGCTGAAAACTTTGTTCTCCCCCAAAACTCCACCCCCTATTCAAAAGTGCACTTCTCTAGTGGTACAATTTGGGAGATTATACATCCAATTCAAATATGATTGGGGATGCAAATAAGTCGAGCTAGCTGGTTTAGCGCATTGAGTGCTTGAACATAAATTAACAAAATTCATGCTCGTCTATTGCTTGTGAAATGTGATTTTGGCACGTGTACGAGTTTAACCAATGTAACTAAGTTGAGATCTTGGTCTTGAAAACGAGCTCGAAAGGCTAAGACGAAGCCTAGATTAATTTCTTATCGCGCATATACACGAAAGTTACATAAACAGATGCACATCTTATTAGAAAAAAGTTGGGTGCGCAATATTATGATACTATATATATTATGATCAGACTTGATTACAAAATGGGTTTAAAAGTAAACCACTGCTCATGGCCAACATTCTCCATCACAAGAACGAAGTAGTAGTAGGAGTACTCTTTTTTAAATCTATCAAAAACTACCACTGAGCCTCAAAAGATAGATTCAGAGTTAGGTTTCCCTTTTGATGTTGGTTTTGAGTGTGATATATCCCTTTCACCCATTGGATTCGATTGCTTCGATTTAATTCCTTGGCCATGCTGTTGGAAATCATGTGCAAGGGCTGGCTTTAATTTGAAGGGGCCGGGTCTTGTCTCTTCTTGTAAATTTTCAGTTCGTAACTTCAGTTCTTGTAGGCAGTAGGTGAGGTGTCTGGGCTTTTAAGCCTTTAGGTGTTTAGGCTGTGTTCCATATGTTTGTATGAACCTGTCTATTTGGGTGTTTTCTTGGTTGGCATCTTGATAATCAAGGGATTAGGTCTCGGACTTGGCACAATTTGTTGCCATTTTCCTTGTCCTTTTAATCTTTGTAATCATCAAAGATTAATAAAATTTATTTTGCTGTTTTTTTTTAAAAAAAAGTTCTTGTAGGCGGTACTACTGGTGACTTTGGAGATTGGAGTTTGGAAAACTTTTTTGCAGAACGTGTTCTTATAGTCCCTCAGATCGATTGAATCGAAGCGGAGAATGGTGCTGTGCGGTATTCGAGTCGTCCGTTCTCAAGTCCCTTGGTTAAGATTTCATCTCAGCGATGAATGTCTCGGATGCTAAACGATGAAGACAAGATTTGAACCGTTAAATTGCCAAACGGAGAGTTCGGATGTCGCACAGCGCAGTGCTGTGCTGTGCGGTGAATGCACATGCACATCCACAACTTCAATGTACTACTCACAAAGGAGTAGCTTATTATTGGTTACTCTCAAAGTAAATACAGGACACTTGATACTCTCAGTCAATGAATTAGCGTAACACGCGCGAGTCATTTTATCTCTTAGCAACTCAATAAAAGAGTGAAGTGTTGGCGTTTTACTCTAAAAAATTACCGATAGGAGTACCTTGAAAAATACGGTACCTCATGGTACCCCGGAGCGGTGAATAATTACTCCCAATTAATAATCGTTGAAGTAGAATTAATGCTTTTTCTATTGGAGAGAATGGGAAATCTTTCCCTTCGTTAAAACTAGTGAAAATATTAGCATCGCATAATTTGCATATTAACTAATGCGCCATCTCTCGAAAATCTACTCTATTACTACACTAATGAGAGGAATTAATGTGTATATATAAATGGATGTGTTATTAACTTATTATCATTGTTTAATTTCCTACAAATGCACAATAAGATATAGACAGTACGTTATGATTTTTATTAATTACTACTATATATATCTCTATTCGGATCTTTATCCCGATGTCAATATCCAAATTAAGCATCAGTATATGATCATTTTCTCTTCCGAATCTAAATCTAAAGTTACCAATGTACCGAGCTAGCCGAGCTTTAGAGTGTCGAGCCCGGCTGGATTACTAGACGAGTCAAGCCTTAACAAATTGAACCACGAGAGCAACTCGGTTTGTTTGCAACCCTAACAAGCCAAAAGGATGTAGGAAAAAAAATTAGTGGAAACGGGGCCTAAGTAGTTCTCCAGGGAAGTTTTCGATTTCTATTTTCCATGTTAAAATTCAAAGTATGCATAAAATGTTGTCATACGCTCCTTTCGTTCCAAATTGTTTTGCATGTGGGATCTCTCAAAAGATTGTCTAAATCTTTAAATTTATAATATTTGTTATATTCAGCATAGATCTTATTTGATAGATTTTAATTAATTTTGTTAAACAAGAATTCCGAAATCATAAAAAATATTAGTATAAATTGTGAAATATAAACAATTATTTGAAAGGTTCAAAAAAAAAAAAACAAGCACGACAATTTGGGACAGAAGGGGTAAGGAGCAGTAGGAGAGATAAAAATGAGCAAATAACTCTAAACAGAATAAAACAGAACGCTAAACGATGACAAGAAGTCAAACTTCAAGAAATGAAAAAAGAAAAAAGCCTTAATTAAGTCATGGATAAAAGAGTACAATACTCAACACTTAAAATTACACGAAATGCTAAACGCTAAAAAGCCTTAATTATAGTACTTAAAATTGGGACAGGAGACTTTTAATAATGAACCCGAGGAAGGTTCTTCTGACTTCTAACAGAACAAACAACAACGGTTAAACTACAAAAAAAAAAAAGTACAAAAACCTAACAGCCGTTAGGGAGTTGACTAACAGCCGTTAGGGAGTTGCGTAGTAACTGCCGTCTCCTTGCACGGGCTCGGTGGCAGGCTCGTACTCTTTCCCGATGCAACGAGCCGTTGCGCGAGCCTCTCGATCCGCTGCCCGTTTGTCTCCGTCATCAACCGCTTCCCGCCAAACGGCAGTGACTCCACCCCTCTCTGGTTCAGCACCTTCTCCATCATCATCGGCTCCGCGCCTCCCGTGCCAGTTGCCTGCGTGTTTTAAACCGCGTTATGTAGTAACGGCTCAACGTTCTCCGTAATCAATTTTTGGTGTACTCGTAAATCAAGTGAATTGCAATCACATGATCTCGTTTAATAATTTCACATGTTATAAAATTCCACACGATCCTTTCGTGTACCAAGTAAATTGCAATCACATAATTGTGTTTTACATGATTTCGTAGCTGCAATCCATTTGATACATGTGTACACCAATAAATGGGTACAAAGGATCTCAGATGGCCAGTAACTACATGTAACAATAAGAAACGCATATTAAAATCTTATTAAGTTGGAATTTAACATTGTCAAGTAGTTATTTTCTTTGGATTGGTTTAATTTTATTTTTTTCTTAAATTTCGTGAAAACATTTATTTTTCAATTCCATGTCAATGAGGGAAATTAATAAAGATTAAAAACATAAATCTTGAATGAAAATCATGTCGATATTTGAAATGAAAAAATATTTCAATTTATTTTTTTGCTTACTAAATTAACTTGCTGTACTTTTTTCGTTATATTTCTTTTACTTTTTCAATTGTCCAGTACTCCTACTATTAAAAACAGCACAAATAATTCTAAATAAAATAAAGCGAAAGTAGAGATCTAATTACTTGAATCCTGACGTAATCTGCGCGATTCCAACAAAAAGCGTTCCCAAGCATTTGGTCGATGGTTTCAGACACACCGTCGAGAACAATATTCACAACGGAAGCCGTTGAGCAGTCGCCGTTACGACGGGCTTCGAACTGAGAGCGGTTGCATAACGGACCGTTACCTAAAGACAGGACTAACAGGTCTTCGACGCCATTAACGGAGGGGAAATCACGTTTGTTGTGCAGAACGTGAGTGACGGCGGCTGCTGCGGGGTTGTTCATAACTAACCCGCCGTCAAACGCGGAGCACGAGGTTTTTCCGTCGACAGAACTCAGATTAAACGGCTTGAACATGGACGGCGTCGCCAACGCTGCACGACAGACCTTCCAGAGGTCGAAATCGTAACTCGGTGACCCGGACGCGTCGGCTCGGGAGAAAACGAACGGCGCAGAGCTTTTCAGGTCGAAGCAGGGGATAAGGAGAGGCTTACACGTGTCCTTCAACGTTAACGGCTTGCCGTCATCTCTCCTCAGCGCGTCCTTCAACGTGTTATCGATACTCTTGCCAGAAAACCTCTTTTTGCGGCGAAAAATACCGACGGTTACGGGCTTGTACAAGTCGGATTGCTTCACAGTGAGGAACTTGACGGCGTCTCTAGCGGTGAAGAGAGGCCGGCCGTTTCCGTCGTCGGCGGCGAGCATTGCGGCGAGGAGAGCGCCGACTCCGGTACCGGCGACGATGTCGAAGAAGTCGACGATGCGGGAGTTAGAGTCCCCGGTTTTCGCGCGGATCTGGTCCTCGAGGTGTACCAAGGCGGTGCTGGCGACAATGCCAGTGGTTCCGCCGCCGTCGATGCTGAGGATTCGCGTCTTCTTGTCCTCGCCGTTGCAGAGCCATTTCTGCTCGAGCTTTGAGAAGATCTCCTGCGTCAACGTACTAAGGTCCATTTCTCTCTCTCTCTTTCAAGAATGAGAAAACGAAGGAGGAACAGTGAAGAGGAAGGATCAGTTTGAAGGGGGAGTGACGTTGAATGTTTTTTAGGAGAAAAATCCGTGAAAAAGCAATTACGTCTGGCGTACTCACACTTTCTTACTGAGAGGCATTAATGGCATACGAAATCTGTGTGTGAGTGTGAATCTCAGTTATATTCTCTCTCTCTCTCTCTAAAACAGTCACTTTCTGTGATTTTCTCTCTTCAAGTCTGCCTGCTAGACACAGTTAAAGCGAGAGTGAGAGAGGAGGGGAGTGTGGAAGGTTTTGGGGTGCTAGTAGTTATATATAGGCGCGGATTCCTTAACATGTTGCTCGTTTCGTTTTTTAAAACTCCACTCAACTGTCCGGGCCGGCTTACTTGTTATTCGTACTTGAACAAATTCTGAGAGTCTAATTTTACCGTCCATTTGTGGGAAGCCCTATTATAGGAAGAGCGAAGCTCTATATGAATTGTCTCCAAAGAGGTTGATAGTACCTAAGAGGTTTTGAACTGGAGAAACGTTTCAAACTTTTGGGCTATTGAAGAATTTATTCAGTTCTTAATTTTGGGAGCTCAGAATTAATCGGGATGCGCGCAAGATGACCCCCGTATATCCAATTATAAAAAAAAAGTGATCTACCTGTGACCTCAAATAAAATTTATCATAGTCTCAGTGATTTTAACTGTACATTTTGTAACCCTTAATGTGTTCATAAGCTATGTAAAAAAATCAGTTTGATCGCATGTTAATATTCGCCCGAACAAAGTATAATCAAACAGTGTTTGACCATTTATTTTTTTTGCGGCTAATAAGATTCGAATATGTCTTTACTAATGTCTGATCCATGTGATTTGTTGTAGTGCCGATGAACATATCTAGGTATATTAAAAGAACGAATTGGATCATCAAATTGGACTAAGATGGGTCCTATTTTACCTTCACGTGAAGGTTATATGAGAGGATCTTAATTCCCGTTAACATGGTAGTGATTTTTTACATTCTTTTGATTTTAACTGTTGCATTTTTCTCTTGTGCGTGAATATACACAAATATCGGCGTACGTGGACATTTTTTTACATAGGAAATGGTACGATTGTACTGTAATTTACTTGCAAGAAGACTCCAAAAAATAAGGTACAATTATAAAAGTTACTCTACTATAACTAGCTGGCATTTTATTTTCTAGGAGATGTTAACTACAACCTCATTGTTCGTTCGATATTTAGGGGGAAAAAAAAGGGTGATAAAAACAAGTAAAATGTGGATAAGTTCAATGTGAGCAACATGTATTGAATTTCTAAAGGTTCTCGGATATTCATTTTTAGACGGGTGTTAAGTGTAAGAAAAACCTAACAAGGTACTGTGACTCTGTGAGTCTTATATATACGGTCCATCTCGAGCTCATTTGTTTATCCTCGTTCATCATCTAATGAACTCAGGATGGACTTCATAATAGTCCGTTTTGCCCAACTCCTCCATTTCGTCTCTCTTAGACGTTAATTTTTAATCGTGGCGTTACGTACCCCTAGATTCTTTCTTTTAAAGCTTCTTGGAATTGTTTGTGAATTGTGATGGTCGGTTTTTCAATACTTTTTTCTTTGAATGTCTTTAAGAATGTGAATATTTGCAGAAACATAAATGCGATAGAGGATTAAAGGATTAAGGGAAGACCATTAAATTTTTTTTTTTTTAATTTCAGTTGAGTTTTACTGTCAGTAATATATATTAAACTCCAAGTCTAACTCATTTATCCTGCCAGTGATGCACGTGCAGCTGAGCGTTGCTTTCATAGGATTCTGGTGCGGATGCGCCAGTCCCGGCTTCTTTGTCGGGTCGAGTCCGTCGAGCTTAGTAAATTTTACTCGGTTTGCTTTCATGGCTGTTAAATTTTCTCGTCAAACAATAAAAAATACTGTACTTCTCCACAGTCCACAGTTGTCAAAATGACTCCACAGATACAACAACAACAAAAAAAAGTACTAAAAGCTGAGAACTTTTTTGCGTGCCGGCCGGTACCACACACGAGGTATCTGTCGGCGATTTCAATCGTCTAAACATGTTTTGTACGGTCCGGATATTAGAGAGAGGAAAAGAATAGAAAGAGTGGTGGGATGACTGGTGAGGGGGACGAGAGGAAATAAATCTAAGCCGTTCAAAGCAAGTTTGTTAGTTTGGACGGTTAGGATCGTCTCCCAAAAACTTCTCCTAAAAAGCTTTCACATTCCAACCCAAATGGGTTTAGCTAGCTAGGTGAGCACGAGAAATGAAATAACCTCAGTCTTCCGTGAGGTCGCACATTTGATCTCACAGGATCAAATATTTCGAATCTTAAAATCACTTGAGAGTTTGTTCGATCATTAATTTCATAGTCCTTTGAGGTGTGTACAAGCTGATCGACCGCCGGGCCAGACATCGGGGTATCACATTCCTAGATGCAAACACACAAGCGTTGGTTCTTTGATAAATCCCAAAATTTCACCGAGAGCAACCCGCAGAGGAAATAGTGCGTTGATAGTGGATGTAGAAAGCCAAAACAAACGATTTACAAATGTACTTAAAAAAATTATTAGTAGATCGATAACCATCGTAAGTCAGGAATAATAAAATTAATTAACAGAAGAAAATGGCTCCGGTTGTAAGCTTAATTAGAACTTAAAAAATGAAGGTAAATTAACTGCTGCTGGTGTAGAGAAATTTGTTTAGTTGAAACCTGAGTTCAATTAATGGTTGTGCTGTTAATGCTAGAAGGAGAATTGTGTTTCCAATAAGAGAAACTTATTCACGAAGGCTTCGTGAACAATCTGTTCACGGAGCGGCGCAATCTCAGCCATCTTTTTGCGCAATTAATAGCTGAGATTCGTTTTCAATTTTGACTGGTCACAATTAATTTTCAATCCGGACCGTCCAAAGACACTTTGAACGCGCGCGATTGGCCTCCGTAAAGCTTTCTTTACGAAATGGTCCGCAAAGAAGATTTTCTGTTCGAATAATCAAATATTGATTTTAAGATAGCGAGTATTTTAGGAGTTGGTAAATTTCGTAAAGAGTTTTAAACTAAATGTTCGTCTCGACGAAAGAAAGAAAAATCCATGCAACTTGATAATCCTCATGCACAGTTCTTTTAACCATCGCACAACCCGAGAAGTGCGGGCCTAACGTAACGATAAAGTTGTTTCATTGTGACCTCGAGGTCACGGATTCGAGTCGCGAAAATAGCCTTTCTGCTTGTAGGGGTAAGACTGCGAACATCAACCCTCTCCCAGACCTCAGAGTGGCGGGAGTCTAGTGCACTGGGTTTGCCTTTTTTTTTTACAACCCTAGAAAAAATAGGACAATTGTAATCATTAATAATGGTTGTATTCTGTTCTTTTATTCATCTACCTACTGAGTTATACCTTAGAATTTGACAAATATTTTTTTTCCCAAGTAAAAAGTTGACTATCAACGTAACAAGGGAAAATGCTCTGAACCCTTAACAGAGCGAATAATAAAAGAATGACAGAGCACGATCGAGGCCTCAAGATCAGTTTTTTTTTAACAGATAAATCCAAAATGCCCAAGTTACGATACTACCGAGAGATCATATACGTATATACTGTACTAAGTTGGTAAATTGATCCAAGTTGTTGTCGACAGTTGGCCAGCGAATCGATGCCAAATGAAATGACTGGTGCCACGGATAGATGTAAATTTCGTCACAGTTAAACTAAATTAGTAAATAGTTTTGTTTTCCTAGTTGACATTCGATCTGCATCAATTTTAGCCATAATATTTCAAAGGACTACAGAATTTGCTATTCATATAAAGGCATAAATAAACATGATGCATGTGTCTCTAGCTAGCTAGACTCTCTACTCTCTAGATTTTGGTCTTAATTAACCCTCAGAGGGTTGCAGGGGGCGTCACCTTGGGTTAGTTGACAAGAGCTTTTCTTCAATGTCAACACCTATGGTGCGTTTTGGTTGGACGGAATAAACTTTGGAATGAAATTACTATTCCGATGGAATATACTAAGCTCTTTTCTTCAATGTCAACACTTAGGGTGCGTTTTGGTTGGACGGAATAAACTTCAGAATGGAATTACCATTCCAATGGAATGTTTATTCCTGTGTTTGGTTCATAAACAAATGAAGGAACGTGCATTCTAAAAGGAATAACTATCCCCCAAATGAGAGTCAGTTGACAAGCTCTTTTCTTGAATGTCAACTCTTATCTTCTTCCAATTGTTTTGAAGACATCCGCCAAGCGAATGAAGGTAACTGCTAGACATGCATGTTCTGTGCAGGAATCCCAGGCATGACTCATTGTGGTCCTCTTGTTTTTTTAATTATAATAACACCATTTACTTGGTTTCATAAATGGCAAAAAGAATTGATCCTTTTTCCCGTATAGAATGTCCGAACTAACTTACGAGCGCTTCAATTAATTCAGGACCTTGCCAACCTTCGGTTTTGGCTCTAAGAATTTTCTTATGGCGGTGAAATTGAAATTAACCCACAAGTTTGAAGAGTAACATGTTGTCGATCAAATTCCCACCACCGTTTTCGGCTTATTTGAGTGCATGTATCGATTTTTTGTTCAAATGTTCTATCGTAACTGAACTATATCTTCTATAGTAACTGAACTAAGTAGTATTTTTAATTCAATATCTTTTTTTTAAAAACAGGAGTCACAAAAAAATACTGTAGCAACAAACAGATGATATTGATAATGCATGTTGCAAACTCACAGGGTATCCAAGAGGCCCTGCAACAGAATCAACAAAAAAATAAAATTTCACCCATGTTCGTGGCCAATGGGAGCTGCAATATTAATCATCTAAAAAATTGACATGTTTTTTTTATTTATTTTATACTGAAGTTGAGACACTTATATTAATGTCACGTGATGTTTCAACAACACAAGGATAAAACTAAAAAATTTATTTCAATCTAACGATTCCAGTCACAGTTAACAAATAATACGCCATAAATAATCCTTAAATCAAACCAAAATGTTCCTAGCTACTACCTATCAAAAAGAATGCAAAGATCCCAAACTTAAAAATTCGATACTCAAATTAAATCCGAAACATTCCTAAATTAATAAGCAAACCCAGAAACAGAAAGCGCTAAAACCACAGCGGACAACCAGAACCCGCCCTTGGCCAGTGGCAGAGGGGAGGCACTCTTATGATCAGAATCCGACGGGGAGGGGGAAGGCGACAACGACGTCGGTGCTTGTGAGGGCGGCTGAGAAGCTTCGGGAACCCTGACGTCGACCTTCTGGCCGGATTGGCAGTGGCCGGGGAGGCTGCAGATGAAGTAGAAGTGGCCGTGCCTTGGGATTACGAAGGAGTCGTTTCCGGTGTCGAGGGTGCGGTACGGGGTTGTGGCGTTGCACGCGTTGAAGTTCTTGTGGGTCACTCGAACCACGTTCTGGAATTGCTTGTTGTACTGGAACACTGTTTATTATGGAAAGTCAATGTCAAAGACCAATGGAATCCATTCTTGTAAATACTTAACATTTTGTTTGGTTCTTCTTTCAGAAATTATTTTTTAAAAAATTTTGACTGTTTTTTTCGTCTTTAGTAATTTTTTGTCAAATTTTTTACTTATTTTTTATTTTTTAGATGTACATAGCGTACCTCATTCAAAAAATAAAAAAGTTTGTTGAAATGTTAAAAAAATTTACTAAGGATGAAAAATACGCAAACCTATAGAACTTTTTTATATAAAAAAAATCTCAAAACTGCAAACCAAAGACAGTGTTATTTTTCTTCTTTGTTTTAAGTTTTTTTTTTCATTTTTGTTAAACTCACATGATGTATTTTGAATTAATCATCATTCTCGAAGAGAAAAGTCTAAAAAATACAAAATCATGAGCAAAAGCAAAAAAAAAAAATTACTAAAGACGAAAAAAAATATCAAACATCTGTCTTTAGACATGTCTTGCTTGTCTAAAGTGTTGTCTTATTTAAATTTTTTCAAAATCGGTCTATATTTTTATACTTTTTCAATTCATCTCATCGGGGCAAGCGATTAACCTCAAAAATTACAACGAAAAACTAAAAAAAAAGTTACGAAAAGTAAAAAATACCGAAATAAGTTTTAGACTAATAAGTTTAAAAAACGCAACCTAAGAATTGCAGAATGAATTATTTATCTGGTAATGGTCATTAACTGGAAAGTATTGTGAGAAACTATGAGGATAAATTTTTATTTTTTGGAACTGATAATGAGTATCCCGCTTTCCATGCATAAGATTGCCAATATATAGGAAGATGCCATTTTCTTGCTTCAATAGAGATTTTATCGTTAATTTGCAAAAAAAATTAGAACCTATACTATACAATGACATTTGCCCGAATTTGTAAAAAAAAAAAAAAAAAACCCTCATATTATCAATGTTACGTACACAAATTTATGTGCAGTGTCCGGACTTATGTGCGAAAAAAATTACAACAGTGAGAACATGAAGAGTATAGCAACAAAATTGAAAGAAAGTTTATGTGCGAAAGAAGAGAGAGAAGCGTACGGATGGTGTCGCCGACGTGAAAGGTCTTGGCAGCAGCCCAAGCCTTGTAATTAAACTGGGCTGTGTTTGTCCACCCATTAGCCTCGCCAACCTTATACACTTCTCCCATCGTCGATACCACTCCACCCAAAGCCACCATCAACACCACCAAAACCACTGCTCTCTTGGCCAACTCCATCCCTCAAAGTACTGCACCACACACACACAAAAACGAGACACAGAGAGAGCAAAAACAAAAAGTGGTGAGATAAAGATCAAAGGAGACAGAGAGCTAGAGAGAGTTAATTAAGCCTGAAGGAATCCCTATTGTGAAGCAGGAAATCACATATATATAGAACTGTGGTACTAGCTTTGGAAAGATTTCGAAGATTTCGTTAACATATTTTCTCTCTTTGCCTGCTGGCCGCTGTAGTAATTGGTTTTCCAAAGTCGGGATTCGCTTGCCAGATCTTGTGTGATACGTGATCTCCAATATTTAAGGTTATTCGTTGATGATCAGAATCGTCCATTGATACACCAAATCAGCTGGCTGAGATTGGAGTAATATCCCTAGGGAATTGATTCGTTTTGTTACCTTTGTTAGCACTGTAATCTGAGGTAAAGAATCAAAGAAATGATTACACAACGGGTATGGAAGTTAAGACAGCTATGAGTTGCTACATGTTACCAAGTAGGAGCATCTTCAAAAAAAGGAAGTAAAATTAGTAAACACATTTACTCATATTTGAATAGTCGTGTTAGTAAAAGACTCGCTATAAAATCAAGCAAACGTGTGATACTATTCTGGCATACATTACTCTTCCTTTTAAGTTTACTCACATACGTACCATACCATAAAATTTTTGGACTTGGTAATTTCAACGACGTACAACATTCCAAATCAACGACGACATTCTAGACTAACGATCTTGCATTCAATCTCAATGAATTGGAGTATTGCACAGTCGTAAAATCTGTGAATTTGAGGTTACTGTCAAATAAATATTATTGTTGACTTAAGGTATCTCCTAAGAGCATCCGCAATGGGAATAATCAAATTCAATAACTAAAATGTGTCACGTCAGCATTTGATTATCCATTTAGTTCATAATCAAACTTAACAAACTTTACCTCTATATTGGTTATTTTTGCATCCCTATAAAAAAAAAACCCCACAATACGCAATGCACTTATGGCCAATTGCAAACGAGTTTTAATCACGCACCCGACCACACCAAATTATTCGTCTCGATGAGACGATTCTAATGTGGGATGTTTTTTAGTTTTTTAGTTTTGAGTTTGGTTATTGGGTTTGATTATTGAGTTTTGGTTATTGGTAAAAGTTGTTAAGTTTGGTTATGGAATGGATGGAATTTGATTATTTGCTAAAAGACTTGTAACTTTGCTTATTACAATGTGAGATATTTTTTTAGCATTGTTGTTAAATTTGTTTATCTATATCAATTTGCTTATTACAATGTGAATGCTCTAAGTAGGTACTGACGCAGGCCGGCGGATGGAGAATGCGCTACTTCGATCCTGCGATTCACACCCCTGCAATACCCGAACCAGTCTCGATTCTCGAACTACCATTTGGAAATATAACATGATATTGCTGCTATGATATTGATAATAGCTGTTTTTCGTTTGTTTCTGCTTAGCTATGCAATTTTGTAATTATAGTTGCAGGCAGCTAGCACACGAATGTGAAAATTTACAAAACAATTGTTTCTGTTTAATCTTCTAGTCTTATCAAATTTTATGTCCAATTAATGGAGAATAGGAAATTATAAATATCGACCCGTTGGGAAAAACGATCCTCAACTTTTTGGTTATTCATATAGATTGTGTAGGATCTCAATAAGTACAGTGAAGTGATACCCATAGCGGGGAGAGAATTGAGAAATGTGCAAAAATAGTATTATCAAGCCGGTGCAAAAATATTGCTATTATATTCTGTTTTAAACTTTTAATCACTAGATAAGCAAAAAGAAAGAATTAAGCGAAGTCATTTTGGCATCGGATAAATAAATAAAAAAAGAAGTAATTTTGGCATCAACAAGTGGATCAGGGGTATATTTTGCAATTGTACGAAAATACGGGGGAGAAAAGGGGGGTATCTTTTGCAATTGTACGAAAATACGGGGGAGAAAAGGGTATACTCCAGAACTCAATAGCGAGGTCGAATTCTAGAGAGAGAAACAAAAAGTCTTATCCACAACTCTCAATCTTCTGCGACTACAATGGCGATGTCGTTCGCGGCTCCAACCTCAGTGCGAACTATCTGCTACCAGACAAACAACAGTACAAACCCTTCCTCCGTCACTTTCTGATTTTTACACAAGACATGTTTTCCTCTCACTCTTAGGGTTTTTATTTCAGATTTTGTTCTATTATTAGTCGAATTCTTTTAGTTTTTTTTTTTTTTCCCCTTTTCAGATTTTACTGTGTTATTTGCAGTTTCTTGTCTGCCTCAAAATATCGTTTTCTCAAGTTACTGGACTAACTTCACACAAAATATCGTTTTCTCAAGTTCTTTGGGTTTTTTTTTTTCCCTGCTAGTAATTGAATTCCTACACTCTGACATGGTTACTGGACTAAAATGCCGGTGACTGTGATTGCCAATTTTTACAACAGATACGTACTCGAGAGGACCAAATTGTGTGCAATGCAATTCGGCGTTTCACAATGCGGTTTCATGGAATTCGGCTGCAAACCATGTGACGCTTCGCACTGGTGTGAGACGAATTGCGTGGAAAACCCTTGCTGTGAAGCAAGTTTCTGAAAGGAGGCAAGTGTACCGCATCCGAATCACTGTGGTTGCTGTAGTTGTGAATTGGTTTTACAACGTATGGCTTGTTGTGGTTGACCTGTGAAATGTTTTGTGATCGATCACCTTTCAGAACGTTAACAATTAGGTGTGCAACTATAGAAGAAATTCAGGCTGAGAAAGCTGCAGTTGAGAACTATGTTGTAAGTTTGTAACACGTGTACATTGTGCATTCTAATGGTTTTAAGGCTTTTGTTGGGGTTTTCTTTACATTGAGAAATCTAATGTGCAATGTCTTTCTGTAGAAGCAAAGGATGGACAAGACTATTGAAAGTGTCAAGTCCAAATTCAATTCTATAAGGACTGGGAGAGCAGCCCCCTCAATGTTAGACCGTGTGGAGGTATGATTTTCTTTTTGGTCTGTTTATGGGCTTAGTTTCTGTTTAGTTTGTTCATTGCATGTGGAATAAACAATCGACATTCTCTCCTATTGAGTGGCTGACGATACTGGAAAAGTATGGATCCATCTCAAGTAATAAGATTTTTTACCAAGTTCTAAGTATCCAGAAAGGAAAAGAAAAAGGAACCTACATGTCCAAAACTGTCCTCTTAATATTTTCATCCTTCAAGAGACGTTGGTTTTAACTTATAAGGATCCCGGAAAAGATAACAATAAAAAGAGAGAGAAAGGAAACTGCATGTACAAGACCACCCTGTTGTTAGTATATGAGAGACGAGCTGCCAGTGTACATGTCTAATGACTAGCACTGCTTTAGTAGTGCTTGACTTTTTGATTAGTGGACTTGACCTGGAGTGCGTGAGGCTGTTATTTAGAAGCAATCCATTGTCCCACCAAAGAGTAAGTTTGATGTTTGTGAGTCGGTCTTTCCTGAAAGATCTTTCTTGAAATGCAACGATAAAAGTATATTCCAGTGGGTGATTAGCTGAATACAGTGAAGGGGAATCAATATGGTCGGGCAGGACTAGTCATACTCTACGGTGGTTAATATGGCTGATCTATAGGGTATCTATCATCTCAGCATGTGTTGGTTAGTTTCTACGTGCCAATTGTGCTTTTCCTTAAAATCAGGATTTGACTGATATTTTGAGATTTTAGTTTACTCCCTCTGTGGGGTGGTGGTTTTGAGATCACACCGGGTAGATCTGAACGGCTCTCTCTCCCCTTCCAGTTAGCCTGCAAGAGGAACACCTGGTGGTGCCACCCGGATTGGTCAGCTCGTATTGGTCGGCCCAAGTAGACCGGGTTCTGCCCACTACACCCTCTCATCTGAGGTCTCTCTGGAAACATTTGTCAGGAGCTTACCATAAGCGTAGTAATCTTATTCGCTGTGGTATGTGTGCATGTATTGTGATTGTTTGGGGGTTTTCATTTGTTTTTTTTTTGGTTCAGGTGGAGTACTATGGGACTCCAGTCAGCTTGAAGAGCATAGCTCAAATTAGTACCCCTGATTCAAGTTCTCTATTGGTGCAGCCTTACGACAAATCCAGGTACGATTGCCAATAACTGAAACCTCATGGAAGTTAATAGGTCGGATAAGGACAATGGCTGTACTTCTCATTTGCTCCTCTGTATTGGACATGACATGCAGCAGCCACGATTAGGGACTACTACTAGTAAACTCGTTGACCTGTTGGATGCCTTAGTTTCAAAAGTTCTAGAACTTAGATCAATTTAGATTAACCATCTATCTTTCGACACTGCATTGTTCTTTCAGCTTAAAGACTATAGAAAAGGCCCTAGTTGCCTCTGATCTTGGCATGACTCCAAACAATGATGGCGAAGTCATACGGTTGTCTGTCCCTCCGTTGACATCTGATAGAAGAAAGGTATTACTTTTCTTTTTGCTTGATTGATTTTACAGGAAAGCGTGCTCAGAATTTCGCTTCTGTGTTATTTTCTATATTTTCCCAGATTGAGGATTGATTCTCTCATCTTCGATTGAAGAATTAGGTTCTAATTCTTCCATTGTACCATATCCATATCAAGGGCTGATAATCACAAGCATTTCTGCCTGTGGAAATATCTGCGTATCTTTGCTGTCTATGTGAATCTGTTTGGTTTTTGAGTCATTGAGTGGTATGTTCGCTATTCAAAGAAGGCTCTCTTTCACTTCATGTTTGTGGAACCTGTATGATGGTGTGGTGTGTGGCGGCTGTATGTAAACATTAGCGTCTTTGTTTCTGATGTTATCTTACATTATTCAGCATGTTGAAATAAAATATTATAGTTATTTGACTGGAAAAGCCCTGGCTAGACATGCTTTCATCAGTAATGAATTGTGAGCTCCAACAAAGGCAATGCTGAAAATTAAGTTTGCTGGACTGGCTGAAGTATGTTATCAACAATTTAAATACTATATTTTCTTTTCTTTTTTTGGTTTCTTGCAGGAATTGTCTAAAGTTGTAGCTAAACAAGCTGAGGAAGGCAAGGTATGTTTTGGAAATGCAATATTCTGTCTTTTTTTTCCTTTCTGACATGTTGATGCATTTTCAATTAATTCATGATTGGTAGTTGTTATTTTGAATCTGGAAATGCTAGTGTGGGCTCAGTAATATCTATATTGAATTTCTTATCAGACCTTTTATCGAGCTGCCTAATTTTTAGGTAGCATTGAGGAATATAAGAAGAGATGGCATTAAAGCTTATCAAAAACTTGAGAAGGTTTTGATCTCTTCAAATAGTTATTTTTGTTTGGTTTTCCCCCTTATCTTTGAAGGGTTCCTTTGGTATGATCCATCACTCTATTTGCAGGATAAAAAGTTCTCAGAAGACATTGTGAGAGACTTGACAAATGATTTGCAGGTAGGACTAATTTTATCAGCATGCTTTTGTCATCCACTGATTATGGCTTTGTTGGACTTCTAAACCACATTTCAATTTATTTATTTATTTACCAATAATTTGAGGAGTTGGTGGTGAGTAGTAATTTTCCGCTTTTTTCGTTTAAAACACTTCTATGGCGAATATAAGGGTGTTTACCACTGTCAGGGGTGGGGATTGGAAGTCCATGCCAGATTGTTGTAGTATCTCCTGGATGTTATTTTTCTCTCAATGTCTTGTGATTGATATTATCTTCTTGAAACTCAGAAGTCGCCCGGGATTTTGCGGTAAAGACAAGTAGTTAGGATTCTTAGGAATAAATCAAAATGCTGAACTATGTTAAAGCATTCAATGCAAAACCAATTGGCAATGAGTGGAGAGGCCGCCCTGGCTTATATACTAGTCTTGGATGTGGGACAAACTCCAAGCACGTGTGACCCCCAACTCACACTTGGTCACACGTGGAGAGGTAAACAAACGATCCATAACACATGGTTCACAACAAACCACGGTGCACCTATGAGTTATGGCATAAACAAAGGGAACAATTTCTCCGAAACTCTAGCTCTGATACCATGTTAAAGCATCCAATTCAAAACCAATTCGCAATGAGTAGAGAGGCAGCCCGGGCTCATATACTAGTATTGGAGGAGATAATTAACCGATGTGAGACAAACCCCAACAAACTAGTTTCTCAATTCTCACTTAAACCCCTTCTTTCCTGTGTGTTTTGCACTTGAACACCTTTTACCATTTATGGGGTTTATTTGTCTGCCTAGACACAAGAGTTGCATTGTTCCAGCTTAACACATCCTTATAGGGGCCTCCTTTTACTAATATACTGAATTCAAAAGTGATTCTGTTCCCGACTTCTGACGTATTATCTTTTGTATGCAGAAAGTGACAGATGAGTATGTCAAGAAGATCGACTCCATCTTCAAAGAGAAAGAGAAGGTATCTGTTACCATTGCCAAACTCTGTGATTACGATAAAGCCATGATAATATTGAGATGGTTCTTTTGCTGTTCAAACAAATATTGAGGTGGAAATTTCTCTTGGTTATATTGTCAATGTCGTTCCTTCAACTCCAAGAATGGGTGCTCGTAGGTACCTTTCATGGTTACGTCGCACGGCTTGAACTTCGCTATTCATTTCAACCCACTCATTTCTGTTTGTTTTCCTCTCCTTTTTCTTTTGGACTAGAAGGAAGAGGGGTGTAGAGTTCTATCTAACTAAAGCTGAAGCTCTATATATATAACCACAAAATACGCATAAACGAAAAGCTGAATTTCCAAGGGGAGGAAACTATGAATCACCGACACTCCTAACTGCTGGCCTTATCTGTGTGTGACACTCCAGGGACACGCCACGTGGTGTGTTCAATAAATCTAATTACTTTTAAACAAGGGACACCCGTGTCCCAAGTTGGACACAGATGGAAACATATCCACACTGTATTTATAGATACTGAAGCTCATTTCGGTGTAGGATATTCTAAAAGTACGAGGAAAAAAGTGTGAATAAATGAATTTTGACCAAATAAGTCTCTCGTTTAACTAGTAATATGTAAAAAGGAAACAACAAAGACTGTAAAGATACCATAGGTTTAGGTTATTTCCGGATGTAATGTTCATATGAATAACAATTAATTATCTATCCCTGGAGATATACATTTTTTTCCGTGTCCCCCTCTGTGTCCATGTCCCTATTTATTTAGAATTATCGTGTCCCATGTCCATATCCATCTTCGTCGCAGGTCAGTGTCCATATTTCTTAGGTAGAAATATAAAGAATACTTGACAACCCGATGAATTCCATAATACATTGGCTTGTAGTTGAGTAAACAAAGGATAAAATAACCGAAGCTTGAATGTTTTGGACGTACAAGAAAGACGATTTTTTTTTTCCTTGAGGGTGACAAATTGGGCTCTAAGCTCGTCACATTTGTTCCATTTATCAGCTGCTACGAGTTTTTCTTTGAAGGTCAAAGTATCTCCTCTCTTTACTTTATCACGTTTAACTTGTATTCTTCCTGCATTTGTCTTTCAGGAATTGCTGACAGTTTAGCAGCGCATCACATAGAAATGTAAACGGGATGTAGCTTCATGGACAGTACTTGTCTTGTTTTTCTTGTGGGATTGTATTCGTCACATTTTTGTTCAAAAAATCAATTAGGACTGGACGTATTTGATCAGAATTCCTTTTCTTGTATAGAGCAAGGTTTAGAGACAACAGAATACATCTTTATCTTTTCCAAATACTAGCCATAGTTCCAGGAGATATTCAGATGTGGGAATTTGTCAAGCTATGGGCTGCACATTATGAATACATGACCTGATGAAGATGTGCCACGGAGTAAAATTATCGAGTGCTCCTTGGAGCATGGTGTGGCCTCCAAGGCTCCTTACCACTGCACAATCACGTAGGGTCCATATACCTAACCTCGGCTTACAATCCTTTTGTCCTTTTTCCCCCCCTCCGATTGGCCTGTTTGGTTTAGCATAGAAAAGGGCCCGTTGGGTCTGATTGCTTATTTTTGTGTCAGCCTAGTCAACAAGCAGTGTCATGGTTTTCTTTACAAGCAATAATCTATTTAACATCTTCTGAAAAGCTACTAAGCAAGCAAACCAAACGAGTTTTTACTTACCTTGTGTATAAGCAATGAGCAAAACCAGTTGCTTATTTGTTTATTGCTTCGCTTTCTTTTTGAGCGAAAGATCATCTCATATATACCAAATCAAATTGAGTCTTACGTCTCAATCATTTGGGGTCGTCTACATAAATCTGTTTTCTCCATTGAGCTCTATCAAGAGCTACTTATTCACATAAACTCATTATACTCATATCTTTGCGCACTATAGTATTTAATGTCAATTTAGGTCTATTCCTCCCCGTAACATTGCTATCTAGAACTATCCTATCCGCTCTCTTAATTACTGCATCTTCTGGTTTACGGTAGATATACTTAAACCACCTTAGCTTATTTTCCCTCAATTTCTCCTTTATAAGTGTTATACCTATCATCTCACGAACTGTTTCATTTCTAATCTTGACTCGTCTAGTCTTACTACACATCCACCTCAACGTTCTCATTTCCGATACACTTATCTTGCTTACATGTTGTTTCTTAATAGGCCAACATTCTGTCGCATAAAGCATCGCCAGTCTTATGGCGGTTTCATAGAATTTTTCCTTCAATTTTGTAGGTACTCTCTTGTCACATAGTACACCAGTAGCGCTTCTCCACTTGAGCCACCCCACTTGGATCCTATGGGTCACATCATCAGCAATCTATTAAAACGAAAAGATTACGACTACAATAACAAAGAAAATACAACAAAAACAAAACAAAAAAAAGCCGCAACAAATCAGCATCGAGTCGAACCCATCAGATACATATGTTGATTGGTTATTTGCTTATTTGAGATGCAGGCATGCAACTATCAAACAAGCTTATTTGTTCATTTGGAAAGAAGAAGAAGTCACGATTACTCAAAAACTACCATCAAAAGTTTTAAAAAAAGAAGAAAAAAATGTTCAGAGCCAGGCCCTACAGACCTATTAACAATCGCAGGCCATACAAATGGGTGGACTTATGCGGGCTTTGTAGGATATTGGGCTAATGTCAACTGGCCTGTTATTAACAATCGCAGGCCCTTCAAATAGGTATATTGGGCCAACATAGACTGAATACAAACACCATTTTGGGCCAACATGGACTGAATACAAATACCATTTTGTGTCTGTTAATAACTTCTTGGTTCCACCAATAAGGGGTTGGTTCAATAGTTGGAAACTTGAATTTTGTTGGACAGTGCCTAGGTTTAAACCTCATAGCTCTTTATTGGGGCTAAAGATACTTCTAACACTTACATGTGGTGGGACCTTAGCTTCGATTCCGGCACGGATGGCCTGCCTTTGATAGGACCAAGGAGAGGAATAGTCGAGGTGTGCGTAAGCTGGTCCAGACACCTGGACCGTCAAACCCAAAAAAAGGAAAAGATACCTTGACGGAAGCCTACACATAAGGCTAGCAAATAGAACAAATTTCAATTGTAACATATTTAAAATTTGTAAAGAAGTCGCTTGCACCGATAGGAAAAGATATTGATCAAGTTCAGATTTGATTTCGTATACTCAAGAGAAGAGAATACGAGAGAAAAAAAAAAGAAAAAGAAAAAGAAAAAGATTTTTCCTGTACGATACAATAAGATTATTTCATTTTATTGAAAATTAAGATAATACCACCTATCACTCTTACAGCAAGCTCGTCACTAAAGTATCACATACAATTTTTATATATTATATAGATTGCATTTTGTCGAAATACACACCTATCGCTCTCAGAGTCAGTTCGTCGCTAAAACATCACATAAGATATTATATGGTACAGATTAGACACAGGCATTTTGCCGAAAATATCGCAATTTCACCGGGAATTTTTGTTTTACTTACCCAAAAAGGGTTTTAAAGATTGATTAATTGCAGTACTAACGCAGTCCGTTAGCAGGTCAAATCATTGTCGCTCTTTCTTTCTTTCCTTCTTTCTTTCTCTTTTTTGTGTGCTAATTTTGCTATCCTACGTTATCAATGAAATCAAATCTTTCATGTCTCTGTTAAAGTAGTATTAAAGAGAAATATTAGAACCACAAATTTTAAATGAAAGGCAGTTCCCAATATCAAGAAGATGATGAAATTATTGGACCACTCACAAGAACTGTTTGCTTTTTTTATGATATTCATCGTTAAGGGGTCCGATCTCCTCTGTCTCAAAAATCTCTGTGCATCTGTATCAAGAGATTTTCCAGCCATTGGTTTAAAAAAATCACACAATCCATCAGCCGAAAAATCTCTAGGCACATAATAGCTATTCGTATATTTTGCTAATTAATGGCTAAGTGGGTAGAACATGAAATATTTCGGCATAAAGGATCTTGCCTCCAATGTTTAGCTCGTTAGATTCTCATTCCCTCATGCGCTTCGGATCCTTTTTCCACCTTTCTACCAGTGGAAGAGGGTTCAAATGTGTTACATGGCGCACTCATATGATGTCATTAAGATTCGAATTTAAGTGCAATCATTGCTTTTCTCCTTAAATCGTTAAGAATTTTCAAGAGGAACCAACAATTGGGGAACGGAGGGAGTACATAAGATGCATATATAGTGACGCCTAAATATATTGGTTATTACACGAGCTTCACTATCATATGCATTTTCTTCATGTGAACATATATGCATCGAACTGTTGCGGACACAACTGTTTCCAAAGTTGTGACACAATTAATTGCGTCCGAAGTTGCATCTTAAATCGTGTATGAATAGTTAATACCATACGGAAAAACCTGGTACCATAGTAGAGTTATGTTCCAATAAGGACATAGCAAGTGAAGAAAGTAAACGTAATTAAAGTATAGACTGTAGAGATCGATAATGGAATCTATTTCTCGATCTATACTACAAACTGTAAAGATGTAGTCCATATGTCAAGCTCACCTTTCTTTTTCTTTTTTGCCATAGTTTATATATCAACAGGGATAGCGGAGTGTCAATATGGTAGTCAGCGAGAGTGCAAAGGCTATCCATAGCTAGCTCTGAACCTCAAACCTGTTCCCCGTGGGGCTCAAACACTGACCACCACTGGAGAGACACACCAGCAAACCAAGTCAACTAAGCTGGGCTTCTCAACCTCACCTTCCCGGGCAAAAAAATTCACCAAACAAAAGATGAAGATGTGCATGTGCATGAGTCACAGTGTGTACTTGCAAATAGAGAAGAACGCAAAGAGTCACAGTGTGTGCTTACAGCTCAATTTAAGAGTGTATGTGTGTCTCTGCTTAAGGTGAAGGACTGTAACCTATATTGCGGGGACGCATATATATATATATATCCGAATACAGATGCCTCAAGAGCATATTCAATGCACTGTATTACTCACATACATCTTAATTACAGTTTCAAATATATATATCAACGTGCATGTGTATCCGTGTTTGAATTCTGTGTCCGAAGCATTAATGTTGTTCGATTGATCTTTCTACATTCCAAGAAACCACAAACTAATTGTGATTCACTTATCAAAAGTCTAGAAAGTGCGTGTTTGAGAGAATAAAATTTTTTTTTCCCCCCATTTTTTTTTTTTTTTTTAGATTTTGAGATTCTAGTTTTTCAAAATTATTTTTCAAAATTAGTTTAGAGTGTTTGTTAAAAATTCTAAATAATGGATTCTCGGATTTTATATATTCTGAAAAGCTAAAAATGAATGAAATTCTCAAACTTTCAAAGCTGGGTTTGGATAGTTTTTGGGATTCTGCAACACGAATTCTCAAAAAATGAATGAAGTTCTCATAATGTTGCAGCTGCAACAAACGTGTTTCTCAACTTCTTCTAAAATCTAGAATCTAAAATCTGCAGCAAAATCCAAGTCTAAAATCAAACATCTATATCCACAACTGTCGCAAACGGGCCGGAAGATGCAAGAGAGCAAAGTCATCCCATAAAATCAAAGGCTTGAGAAAGTCCCAGAAAACAACAGCCTTGAAAAATTCTTCCCAAATCATGTTTTTCTCAAATTGGAAATTAACCATAAATCTCTAGATACAGGCAAATCCAACCCTAGATCACATACCATACAATTCTAGAAAGACGACTATTTGGTGAATCTACTGGAGGGGGGTAGGGGTTTGGTTAACAGGAGATTGCCTCCTAGAACGTCAATGTTCTTTCTATGGGCATGCTTGGATGGAGTCAAAAAGGAGTGAAAATTAATAAAGGAGGGGGTAAAAGGGTTGGGCCCAAGGTTTTGCCGCTACTTGGATTCTCCATTCGCTCTCCTCATTTCTTTTCCTCCTTTCTTCGTTTTCACTCGTACGAGGATTTCACCCGTGAAACTTTTGGACGCCTCTAGGGTTCCCCAAATTTTATCCGACTGTAGAGGGGTGAAATTTTGACTAAATCACCCCTGTTTAACCTCTTTTCCCAATCCGAAAACTCCTTATTTAATTTCAGGGCTCTCTTAGGTTGCTGATTGAAAGGCTTAGAGCCAAAAATCCACTATGACCATTTAATATAAAATGATCAGAAAAATAAGATCTTCGCACCAGTTTAAACGGATTGAAAATCAGAACACTTAATTTTTTAACTATATTTTTTAATATATAAATGGTGTAAAAAAAATAAGTGTTCCAATTTTCAATCCGTTTGAACCGGTGGGAAGATCTTATTTTTTTGATCATTTTATCTTAAATGGTCATAATGGATTTTTGGCTCTAAGGCCTTTCAATTAGCACCCTAAGAGAGCCCTGAAACTAAATAAGAAGTCTTCGGATGCTCGTTAAAAGGCCTTAAAGCCAAAAATCCATTATGACCATTTAAGATAAATGATCAGAAAAATAAGATCTTGGCACCGATTTAAATGGATTGAAAATTGGAACACTTATTTTTTTACGCCATTTATATATTAAAAATATAGTTGAAAAATATTTTTTAATATAAATTTTTTAGAATAGACATTTTTTAATTTTTTTATACTTTCAATTGTCCAAAATTGATTAAATATATTGATTTTAAAATTTATATACTTATTTTAATACATAATCAAATTTAATACTGCATATGAGCAAAATAGTCATTTGACAGCTTTTCCCATCATCCACCCCTTCTTATCCCCCCATTCTATAAACCATCCAAACAAAAACAAATTTTATCCCCCTTTTTAATACCCCATCCAAACCACAATATTTTTTCCTCCCTCCATAAACATTAAATCGATGTGGGCCAACCCATCAAAATTAATACCCCTTACTATCTTATACCCCTTCATATTTTTTATCCCCGATTTTTTACCTGCATCCTAGCGGGCCATAAAGGGGAAAACTTTTGACCGCGTGCGAACTAGAAAATATTGAAATCAGGGATCCTAAAGTGCTTAGAATCCCCGACTCGCAAAATATCAATTGCAAAAATTCTGATTTTGGCCAAAAATTTTAGAGTTCGAATTTAATTATTGCGCTTGGATAGACGTCCCGAATAATAAGAAGTCAAGCTTTTTTGAAGGGGGATATGTTAGAAGAGCTTACACAATTCAATTCCTAGCCAATCCATCAACAAGGGTCGACCTCGATCTGTAAGGAATTAAACCCACAACCTCATTGCACTCAAAGTGCAATTATATATACGACCTTCGGACCAAATGTTTCGGTTCCAAGCTAGGATATCGTTACCCACTTAACAAGATAACGTTTCTAATATAGAAAATGGATGATCAGTATGATTTAGAAATCTATCATACGGTGAGCAAAATTTCCGATCGATTAACTTCATTTTTTGCAAAAATATAGCTAGACATGTACAGTGGGGTACTCTGGTCTTCCTTATTGTCCATTTGTACGGGCAGGGATGTCTGGGCCAGGTTACACGCACCTCGACTATTTTTCTTCATAGCGCGATCATGGAATGCCATCGATGCCGTGGAAAGGGGATTTATATAAAATTTCTCTCTAGCGGCCTAACCACATGAGATTGACAAATTTCAAACTCAGATTATTTGCGTTTACAATTCATCTCTACTATTACTTGAGCTATCCGTTGAAGTTGCTATTAAGCTATCACCTGCTATTCAATAGCCCATGGGCTTACTTTCCATAGGAGTGATGTTATTACCTTTTTTAATTTTATTTTTTTTCAAACTCATTTCTATTATCACTTGAGCTATCCGTTGAAAATATCATTGAATTACTTTCCATATATAATTTGATGTTATTACCTTATGTATTTTTTTTTTCAAACTCATCTCTAGCTATTATCATTTGAGCTATCCGTTGAAGTTGCAATTAAATACCATTGAATTACTTTTCATATATAATTTGATGTTATTACCTTATTTATTTATTGATTTTTTCAAACTCATCTCTATTATCACTTGAGCTATCCGTTGAAGTTGCAATTAAACACCACTGAATTACTTACCATGTATAATTTGATGTTCTCACCTTTTCTGTTTAATTTTTTACAAATGGTTCTTTCTTACCTTCTTCAAATATAAGCAAAAGGAAACTTTTCGTTTCTTGAAAAGGAAAATGACAGAAATGTCCTCATTTTCATTGTTCTGGTTCTTTTGGGAGGATCCCCTGGGGCCACTAGCGGGAATCTCCTGGGGAGTCGTTCTGTCCGTTTCCTTCCATGCCTCCCTCCCTCTTTCTCTCTCCTCTTATAAAATCCCCCCTCTTTTTTTCTCTCTCCCCTTACCTCTCTGTGAAGCAAAACAGCAACCATAAACAAAAACAAAAACCAAAAAAGACAGCAACACCCAAAAACAGTACAAAACCAAAAAACGTATTTCTATGTCTTCCCAAACCTCCACCCTCCTCCACCGGGGACGCTCTCCGGCCAACATCTCCGGCGCCACCGCTTTATTTTCTCCGGCAAAACAACCCACATCCATCCCTTTCTTCAGTAAGTCTTTACCTTGATCCCTAGTTCTCTTTCTTCTTCGCTTTTTCGCTACCAAAGTTGGCCCTATTCCTTTTCTACTTCGTTTGTGTTCCAGTTTTTGTCACCGCCATCATTGGTTTTCGCCGCAGTTTTAATCAAAATCGTGAGTGCTCAACAAATAGGAAATGATTCTGCGAAGAGGGTTTTGGCCTAACAGCGTAAGGAGACGCACTGAAGTGTTAAGAAAAATGAAGTCATGAGTTCAAATTCTTCTTCAACGTGTTAATCTAATTATTCTAATCATTTTGACTTTCATCGAAAAAAAAGAAAGAGATAGTAATGATACTGAAAAACAAAAAATAGGATTACGAGCAGCTTTTTTTTTTACTTTAGACAGGAAAAGAAGACATCTCATGATTAAACAAGCATGGTTTAGATTTTCCGTATCTATTTTGTCAGATGTTTTGGTCAGTTGGAAAAATCCACTTTCTTCTCCATCTGTGCATTTTAGCAAATTGTGCTTTTTCCGGATAGAGTCGCAGCTTTGACTCTTGAGAAATGCTACCGTACAGGTGCAACTGTGTTCGAAATTGTTGGATTCATATGAGCCCACGCATATTCAATATGGCAATTCGAAATCGTTGATGCACGTGAACTCACATGTATCCAACAGCTGTGTTGTGGAAAAAATCTATGTTGCTAGACTTTTCGAATTCTGTTTATGAATCGTTTTCTAGTGAATGGCATTCTCGTAATTCTTACAGTATAAAAGGGTGGTTTGTACCATTATAATTTCCAAATCCTTTGTTACTTTTCATTGCTTATCTTTTTTGAGGGGTGTTTAAGTTCATGGCTAAATTACACTAAAGTATAATCACCAACGAGGTAACTAGCGTAGTGGTTCATGGCTCACTCCTTCTGGATGGTCCACAGTTTTAAAGTTCAGGTCATGCGTTTGATGCCCCTCGAGCTTTGCCCTCCAACAGACAAAGCTCGTTGGTATTTCACCAATTCTAATTGATTGGGTTGGCAGAAGCTGTGGCCCTTAATTAGTTTCTTTCGAGGCCCGTCACGGATCTCGAATTACTATGGTCTCACAAAAGGGAGAGTGGCAATCCCCCCCTTTTCACTTAGCAAACAGAAAATGAGAAACTAATTAAAATTTTCACCATATGCTTTCACTAAATTTTATTTCTTAAGCAGGTGTTCGGTCCGTTGGGATTAAAGAAGAACGTAATCTCGGTGTTCGTCTGAGATGCAAAATCGCATCAAAACCCACTACAGAAGGTACAAATGAATTCATATATGTTCTGTATATATAGGTACATGCATTCATGTATAAACACACGAATCGTTTTATGTGCAGAGTACAAAGATGTGTCTCAAAATGGTCTGCCATTTATTAAGGTGAATGGTATTGTGGAGAATGAGACGCAAGTAGAAGAAGCTCTTGAGAAGGTGATCCACCGTCTCTATTTACGTGCAAAGATTCTGTGATTGGAGACAGACCTCTCGCAATGTGATCTTGCGAAAGGTCTGCGTCCGATGATCTCTTGATACATTTGAGCCTGTGTACATTGAGCACGTATGGGCTTGTTTTCCGTTTTTTTGTTTTGAAACTTGATGATCCTCGTATTTTTTATGATAATTCGTATTTTTTATGATAATAAAAAAAAGGACCGGGAATATGAAAGAATCAAGCAGCACGCGGATGCAATACGATCGATGTTGGGTTCGATGGGGGATGGAGAGATTAGTGTATCGGCTTACGACACAGCGTGGGTTGCTCTATTGGAAGATAAAGAGGGAAGTGGTGCACCTCAATTCCCCTCCAGCCTTCAATGGATCGCAAATAACCAGCACCAAGATGGTTCATGGGGTGATAGCTCCATTTTCGAAGCTCATGATCGGATTATCAGCACATTAGTTTGCGTTATCGCATTGAAATCATGGAATATTCATCCAGACAAAAGCGAAAAAGGTACCATCGATCTATCCATCGAAAGGAAACAATGCCTCAGCATTGTTTCGTTCGATATGCTTCCTTGGAAATCAATTTATATATTTAAGCATATTAATGAAGATGAGGCCTATTTATATGTTTTTGTACACAATTAGGACTGTCATTCATCAAAGAAAACATAAACAAGCTTGAAGATGAAGATGCCGAGCACATGCCGATTGGGTTCGAAGTAGCCTTCCCTTCACTCATTGAGAGAGCCAGAAAGTTAGATATTCAAGTTCCAGATGATTCTGATCCTATCTTGCAAGAGATCTATGCAAGAAGAAATCTAAAGCTCACAAGGTAATTTGTTGTTTATGGATTCTCAAACAACTACAAAAGTGATGTTTCCAATGACTTTTAGGATTTCAGAAAACATTGATTTGGAATAACGATATCAGTGATGCAACCAGTTTGTACTAGGTGAAGATATTTTCACCGGTGTGTCATAAATCATCAAAACAGTATTTTTATTTGATCGAAAAGTCAATTGGGACGGAGGAAGTATATATTTTACCGTTTCATCCAATTAAGGTGTACTTATTAGAACTCCAAAAGTTGGATGCATATCGTCCGATATTATTAGCTTTCTTAGTAAATTAATGAATTTTTTTATAATGTAGAAGCAGATGAGAACAACTTAGTTTTGTCATGATTGATTATATAATGCATACTTTGCATCATTCAATAGGATAAATGAAGTTAAAAAGGTGACTTTATCTTCCAAATATTTTATTTAAAGTTTTGAGAAAGGGTATATAAATATATATACATAATGATACATATACATTTGGATACATACATACAATACATGTAGTAATAATGATGTGTCATGTGGCAATAGGATACCAAAGGACATAATGCACAAAGTGGCCACAACGCTACTCCATAGCCTGGAAGGATTAATGCATGGCCTGGAATGGGAAAAGCTACTTAAACTGCAATGCCCAGATGGGTCTTTCTTGTTTTCTCCATCCTCCACTGCCTTTGCACTCATGGAAACAAAAGATGACAATTGCTTAAGATATCTAACCACAGCTGTTCAAAAATTCAATGGAGGAGGTAAAAATTAATTAATTACTTCATTTAATTATTTAAAAAGTATTACCATCTTTTTTCTAGAATATTCTGAAGTGGACTGCAGAGGTGCGGTCCAAGTTATCGCAATCGTTGAATAATATTTTTAATGGTTCAGATTTGTTTTCATATTCTCACCGGTAAGAATATATTCTTTTACCGGTAAAAGTTTCAACAAATCTGAACCATTGATTATCAAAATGAATGGTTCAGATTGAACCGCACATGCTTCTCTACAGTTTGACTGCAGAGAAGCCGGATCCTTTTTCTTTCCCTTAACTAGTAGTAGAAAGTACTCATCCTTTTCAAAAGTTCTTGATTTAATTTTTTTTAAAACTTTGATGTATTTTTTTTGTTCCTTTCTTAGTTCCCAATGTTTACCCAGTGGACTTATTCGAGCGCATGTGGGCTGTTGATCGCCTCGAACGCCTTGGAATTTCTCGGTATTTCAAGTCTGAAATTAGAGAATGTGTCGATTACGTACACAGGTTTGAAAAAAATGCATGGTACTTAAACTAATTACGGAACTATATCGCAATTTTGAATTTTCGCTTTATGCCATGTAATGGAAACTATTTTTTTTATTTTTCTTGGGAAATTAATTAATGATCCGAATTCAGATATTGGACTGAAGAAGGAATATGTTGGGCAAGAAATTCAGTGGTTCATGACATAGATGACACTTCCATGGGGTTTAGGCTTTTGAGATTACACGGTTACCCGGTTTCTGCTGGTAATTACTAATTAACTTCATTTTTATCGCCTGTGGTTCTTGAAAATTGATCAGAAGTCCATGAATTAGAACCTTTTTTCGCAATTCTTCTTATAATTGGACTTGTTTTTGTTTCTTTTATTTGCACAGATGTATTTGGACATTTTAAGAAGGGTGATGAGTTTTTCTGCTTTGCCGGGCAATCGACGCAGGCCGTAACTGGAATGTATAATCTGTATAGAGGTTCTCAAATTTCATTTCCCGGGGAAAAGATTCTAGAGGATGCCAATAAGTTCTCGTCGAAATTCTTGAGAGAGAAACAAGCTCGTAACGAGCTGTTGGATAAATGGGTAATAACCAAAGACTTACCTGGAGAGGTACGAAAATCATGTGGTTAATTTTTCACGCATTTCTATACACTTTTTAAACCTTCGTGACAGCCTACTGAGCTATTTTTGACATTTTTCATATGATAAAGCAGGTGGGATATGCGCTTGACGTCCCATGGTATGCCAACTTGCCTCGTGTGGAGGCCAGGTTCTACTTGGAACATTATGGGGGTGAAGATGATGTTTGGATTGGAAAGACCTTGTACAGGTACTTTCTCTTTCATTTTTTTTTTACAAAGAATATTTGGGTCAACTTACGCATACCTCGACTGATTTTGGGATCCAAAATTGACGACCGAGCAAACCCTCTAGTAACCCCAAGGCTTAAAATGTTCAGTCTCTGTGAAATTCGAACATGCAACTTTACGGAAAATAAACACTTATTTTTTCTTTCTCATGCTCACTTGACCACTAGGGTACTTTCATTATGTTCTTATAGTATGAGACTCCACTACACTGGTATTGATATTTTAAGGAAAGTTCTGCCATTCCATTTAAGTGGTCTAACGTCAAAACTTGCTTTTTGAATAACATTCAAAGCAGCAGTCAAACTTTGATAGTATCCAAATCACCCAACATTCCAGCATTAAAATTCCACTATTTCCTTTTTAGGCCTGATTTGTGATTAAAACAAACAATTTTTCTTTTAGAAATTTTCCATATCACGAATTTCGGTCAAAAAGCCTGGCTACACGTAAAGAAAGGCATTAATAATGTAAAAAACAACCTAACCCAAAAAAATCGCGTCAAAAAATCTCTAAAAATTTGGCCTTTTATCTCAGGATGCCATATGTTAACAACAACAGATATCTGGAGCTTGCAAAATTGGACTATAATAAGTGCCAAGCATTGCATCAGCAGGAATGGAACAGCATTCAAAAGTACGTCACCCCACAACTCTGAAGAAAATTATCCTATCTAGTCCTAACAGTTGCTAGAATTACAATGAAGTCACTTGTCTAGATGGTACGCAGCAGAATGCAAGTTTGGGATTGGGATAGTAGGCCAAAGAAGCCTACTTTTGGCATATTATTTGGCCACAGCAAGCATTTTTGAACCAGAAAGGTCAATCGAAAGGATGGCATGGGCTAAGGCTGCAACCTTAGTAGAGGCAATTGTGGCTTATTTTCAAAAGGAAGGAAGTTCTAGCGAGCAAAGGGGAGCCTTCATTCGTGAATTCAAAAACTTGGGTGGTCAAGTAGACTACGCAAATAACCGAAGGCAAGTATATGTTGCACTCATTGTTGGTATAACATATGTATTTTGAGTACCACTAGGTAATGCTGCACCAAGTAATCTCCCACATTAAAGACGTCAAAAATTGCCTAACGTAAGCGTGGATTGACACAACTTGTCTTTTGTAGGTACAACAAAACATTAGAATATGAACATGGACTCGTTGGCATATTGCTCCGAACCATAAACAAGCTCTCTTTAGACACACTGGTGGTGCACGGTAGAGACATCCGCCACCACTTACATTGCACTGTAAGTTCTACCGGGCGATCTCTTAATTTGAACTTGTTAATTCTAACAAGATTTCACTTTGGTCCCCACAATTTTCCTCCTAATGTAGTCTCCCACCATCTTTCTCTAATGTTGCACACTAGAAAAGTCTTTTCAAACTTAAATGGACTAAAATGAACTAGGGGGGAATATATGAACTAGTGATGTACTCCCTCCGTCCCAATTTGTTTGTCCAATTGTCGAAATTCGTATCTTTCAAAAATATACTTATATCTTACATTTTATAATGTTTTTTTTTATGATTTTGAAGATTTTGTATAATAAAACTAATTGAAATCTATCAAACAAGAGCCATATTGCATATTAAAAACATTACAAATTAAAAATTATAAACAATTTTTTTAGAGGTCAAACACTTTTAAAAATTCAAAAGGGGGACAAACAAATCGGAATAGAGGAAGTAACTTGGACTATTTTAAATGGATAATGACCAAAAACAAGTACACATGAAGTATGAGAGTTTGATAATCACTACTTGCTCTTAGAGCACCATCACCTAATGCTTCAACAGTTTCTACCACCACACATTCACATAGAGTTCAGAACTAACTGTATGGACTCCACTTAATTCTACGGTGGTAAAAATTTTCGGAGCACCACGTGGCGGTATTTTCATAACTTTTATGTGTGTAGTAACCCTAATTTTATTTTATTTTATTTTGTGTGTGTCTATGGATAAAGTGGGAATCATGGATGTTGAAGTGGGAAGGAAGAGGAGATATGTACAAAGGGGAAGCCGAACTCCTTGTGAGCTGCATAAATTTATGTGCTAAGGCATCGCTTCCCGTACTACTAGTGTCCAATCCCCAATACAGACGACTCTCCGACATCACCAATGGCGTCTGCCACCAACTTCGTCCTCAATTTCAACCCAATCATAAGGTAACAAATGTTAGCTAACTAGCTAGCTAGCTAGAGACACCCCCAAGGGTCACTCAGGTTAATTGATCGATCGGTTTGTTCCTCACATAATTTATTAGGGTCTCATTCTTGGAATTAAATTAATTAATAAAATAATTTCTCGTGAATTTTTCTAACCAAATTAGATAGGGGATCAATAAGGGTGCGAGTAAGTTGACCCGAATATCCCTAACTATGAAAAACAAAAATGTTAGAGAGAGACATAGGAACACGACGAGTATATATCCAGCAAGTCGAATGAATACTATATTCCATTTCTCATTATTTAGGGCTCATCCCATGTTTTACCATTTAGTACTGTCCATAATTAGCTCTCTTCCAAAAAGGATCTTATTGGTTTTGGGGTAAAGAAGAAAAAAACAAATGTAATTGGGAACTCAATCTAAACATTGTTGACGCTGACAACAAATAAATATAGAACTTCGGCATTTTCTCTAAGTTGTAGTATGAGTCAAAATTATCAATCTCGTGCCGGCTCACTTGGTGTTTCTACTATTGGTATGTATCATCAGCCTCAGTGTGAACTAGCGTACAGTTTTGATTTCATAAATATAAATGTCCTAGTCGTCCCCGAGGCTTCATCTCCATTAATTCCCAAATAACTTTTGCCATTACGCTCAATATGATAGAGAATCGATAGGCCATTAGGTTTTTTCATCTTTCAGAACATATACAAAGTAATTATCGGGCCTAAACATGAATATATACAATTATTTTCTACCACCATGATATCACTCAAACATTGTAAATTTCCAACTTTTGGACTTTGGCTAGATGACTTTCTTCTAATATAGGATGAAGGGTCTGATAGGACAGAACAAAAATCAATGAAACATATGACTATTGAGCAAATTTGATTGATATATTTATTGACGTGATCAGGTTCGCGATAAGAACGACTGCAACACAACCATTCAGATTGAATCAGACATGCAAGAACTAGTGCAGTCAGTGCTTTGCTCCTCACCGGATGATATCGATCCCGAAATAAAACAAACTTTTCTTGCAGTAGCAAAGAGTTACTATTACAATTCCCATTGTACCCCTGTCACTATCCATTTTCATATTGCTAAAGTGCTCTTTGAAAGAGTTATTTAGTTTAGGTCTTGGATATGAAATTAGGTATATGCATGTGTTGATACACCATTGAAAAGGAAAAGAAGGATAAAGGGTCAATCTCAACTACACAATCTATTCGTCTAAAATAAATCATAGATCTAGCTTCACATTAATAAAACTACCGCTTTCCTTCCGAAAAGAAAATGCGATGAATATATTTCATTTTCTTGGTTTCTATTTTGCTAAGCAAAAAATATATATATAAAAATCACTTACTTGTGACATTTCTCCCTTAACCTAACCAAATGACTCTATACTTGCTAGAAAGCCGAATATAATCACTTACTTGCTTCGTTTCTCGCTTACTTCTCAAGTTGTTCTACACTATGAATGGTCACTAATCGATATCGATCGGCCAATGTATGCATTCGGATTCTTGAGCTTGGTTAATTTTATACTTATGTATCCGGACTTTTTTACATAGTTTTTACTCCACCCTGAAATAATACTCCTAATATTTGTATATGCCCCTATACCTATTAACAAAAGTGACAATTCACTGTGGGCAACATGCCCATAAGAACAAAAGGCGGATCGAGGAGCGCTCGTAGACCAGCGCTCAATTTAAAGTTGCCACTTGGATTTGAAGGTTCGACACCCAAGGAACCGAACTTGAAACGCTTGCTATGTTGTTTAATTTGAAAATGTGAAGGCACTAGTCCGTCATAACCATATCTAGGCTCGAGAGCCAGGTTACGAGAGGGAAAAGGTTTTAAGGCACCCCTCTCTCCTAATCTGGAGATCGGTATTTACTTAAGCATTTGCAAAAACATTTACGATTTTGTTTGATTAATCAATTCTTTAGCCATTTAGGGGCAGGGAACAGTTTAATGAGAATTAAAGCTGTAACACGATTGTAAGATGTGATACATAGCATGGATGTGAAAGCAGTAAATGGGATAATGGCCAGGTTCTGTTTAGCAGAGCAAACCCAACGCATGGTTTTGAATTGACGTGCACAAGAAAGAATCTACATGCACTGATCCAATTCACGTGGATCACTGCATGTGATTCAAACCAGCGCGCGTGTTTGCTTTCCTCATAGCCTCTATGTTTACCCACTTCTAGGCGCACGCGAATCCCACACAAGAGCGCGCGTGTTTGCTTTGCTCACAGCCTTTATTTTTACCCTCTTCTGGGCTCTGGAATGACCAAGTACATACTCAGGACCAAACCAAGCAATTTATAGTGTTTATATTATACAGTTTAAAGGTTGAAAAGCCTAACAAATAAACAAAACATCCTATAAATAGTGTGGGGACAAAACAGTGGCCTAAGGCCAAGTCACTCATGTAAGAGCAACGCACTGGAAAGCTACTGGAATAAGAACACCCGCACGCGCGGGTTAAGAACTTGCGCGCACCTATCCAGACTATTTTCCAGTACTTGTCCTCACATGACTAGGGCTCTAGAACATGTCCAGATATACCCCAATTAATGTTCCAACAAAACAGAAATAAGTATTGAAAGGCAAGCTAGCAGTTTTAACATAGGAAAATAATAAATTGGTTTTACATTATCACATGGATGATCTACAAAGAAAACAACATAAAAGAACAAGGTCCATGTCCCCACGCAAATATGCGCGTGCAACCACAGAGTGGCACGCGCGAGCCAATTAAGGACCGATGCGCGCAGGTCCGGCCCTTGTTCACACGATTTTAGAACCTTGCTAGCCTTAGGGCCAAGACTGGTATTGATTACCAATCTTGGCCTGTCAGCCCCCCTCAGGGATCAAAACAGAGCAATATAAAGGTGTTATACCTTTGGTTTTAGGGTTTGAATGGAATGATTGAGCTTTGAGTGGATAGGTTGATTGGATGATGCTTGGAGGATGGTTGTGTGTTGGATGGTTGTAAGCTTGAAATCTTTTTTTTCTTTTTTTCTAACCCTTTGAAAGAAAGAGTGAGGGGGGTATTTATAGGGCAAACACCCTCTATTAATGAAAACTATTCCATTAATGAAAACCTTCCAGAAATGGAAAGTATAAGGTCGGCTGCAAGCTTAACCAGCACGCGGGTTGTGGACGCACGCACGTGGATCCAAATGATCACACGCTGGTAATGGTCAATCATGACCATTTGACCAACACCTGGCACTTTGACCCGCGTGCGATGGTTCGCAACCAGCGCGTGCCAATAGGGTTTTGGAAAGTTTATTAGGGTTTCAAAACGCTCAAAGTTCAACCACTTATCATTCCCGGAGCATTTTTGATCCATTTCATTATTGGAAAAACAAAAACTGAAAACAAAAGAAAAAGTAAACCGAAAGTCCAAATTGAGGTGTCTACATTCACCTAGTTTATTCTCTCGTAACGTACATAACTATTTCCAGATATCAACTATCAACGGTCGGGGCAATTTTACTTCTTGTTAAAATCAGATTTGCTTGTGTTTGTCTAAACTAGTGTAGAAGCTGCAAATTAGCCCGAGTGGTTAGGTGCTTGTTCTCGGTTCGCCTAGATCACTGTTCAAATCCCCTCCTTTTGTTACAACGGCTTGTTTGGCAGGATCGTAGATCCCCGGATATAGAAATCCGGGTGAGAGATATCCGGTGTTGGTTTCCAATTTTGGAGGGAGTATAATTTTGGCTGGATAAGTATATCCCCTTGGCAGCGGATATAATTTTGAGTTTTTGACACTCCAACCCTTGGCCAAATATTTGGACCTCTTATATCCGGCTTCAAATTACGAAAGTGCCATAATTAATTACGGGAATGCCACTATTATTTCCAGAATTGCCTAATCCATCCACATCCCCCTTATCCAAACACACCTTGTTAAACAAATCACCCCTATACAATAATCCCCCCTTCTGTCATATCTCTCTCTTAATATATTTGTATGATATTCAAAAAAATTGACTACTAACAAACGGGACGTTAGGGGAGTGGTTTTCGCACACCCCTTTATTTATCCCTTTTGTCTTTTAGTTACGTAAAAATACAATATTGCCCTTAAATGTGCCAAAAAGTAAGATCATTAATCCCCCATTCTATTATATCCGTATTCTAAAAGTTTGACCGCTAACAAACGGGACGTTAGGTCATTAGGGGAGTGATTTTCACAATCCCCTTTTTTTTTATCCCTTTTTGTCTTTTAGCTACGTAAAAATAAAATATTGTCATTAAATGTGCCGAAAAATAAGATCATTAAAGGGCAATATTGTAACTTTACATTAATAACACAAAAGGGGGAATGCGGTTGTAAAAAAGGGGTTTGCGAAAATCACTCACCTGTTATATATGGATTGCGCTGATATTTTTTACATGTACCAAAATTACAAAAATACCCAAGTGTAATTAGTACAACATATACATACATACAAAATCAATCATTTAATCAGACTTTTTGTCGATATCCTACAGAGTGAACTTCTGCAGAGGAGGACATGCAACAAAGGTGGTATTGTACAAGTTCCTGCTGATAGTAGTAGTTGTGTCTTTTTTATCTATGCGCCCCTGCATGGCCTGTTTGCGTACATTTTCTATTCATTTTTGGAAACAATCCAAAAACTGAAAAAACAAGAAAGACAAAACACATAGCCGAGATTCATTTTTCAGTGCCAAAATATTCATCATGTCCTCTAGGGTACAACATTCAAGACATTTGTCGATACCTCATTTGTGCAAATTATAATTAGTTGGAACACGAAATTTGGCCTCTTCCTATAGAAAGTAGAGAGACAAGATAAACCTGAAACAATGACACTCGAACATAACTCCAATACTAAAGCTGAATAAAAAGAGTTGTGTGGACAAATCTAGCTTGTTGGTGGATGTATTTGGATACCACATTAATAAGTAGGACTAGTGCAAATGGATCGAGTTGGATATATATATATATCTATCTAATCTTTCAAGGTTTTTTTTTTTTTTTAAAACGGAGGAACAGCCAAGCCACTAAATGGACCCAACTGCATCCGGGGGAGGTAGCGTGGCGACACCAGTCAATCACGGCACCTCGCTTACTGCAAGGTACTCATCCAGTGGAGAATCGAACCTTAGACCTTGAAGAGTACTCTCGAAGCTTGAACATCCGCCCGAACCGCTAGAGCAACCCGGTGGAGGTGTATATTTCAAGGTTGTTGATGTAATGGTTTCCTCAAACTTGTGGATGTGCTAATGGCGGGCAAAGAAAAATGAACTGGTGTTGAATGCCAAAAAGTAGTGTGGTTATGAAGGTGGAGGAGATCCCACCAAATCTCAACACATTGATTTTCCATTCAAGAGAATAGTGACAACTGGAGGAAATTCCCCATAGTACTCCCAAGACCCCAATCATTCTTGGCAATATAAAAACACCTTTAAAAACTAATGTTGTAGTAAACGATAAGCTAGGCTCCAGTGTGCTGGCTCCACTAACCCAGATCGAGCATCTCTCTTTTCAACAACCCCTCCTTTTGGATCGACCATCTCCAATTCATCATTCATTCTTTCATATCTTTATGTTCGATCCTCCAAAACAGTTTTTTGAAAAGTGTTTCGGATCGGAGGATGTGTCTACTCTAACCCATCATGCAAAACACTTTTTTATCTCCATTCCTTTAAATGGAGGGGGGGGGGGTGTGGCGTACGTACAACTCCTCTGCTTTGTAGTGATGGCTTTTCAACTGATATATCCGTACAACCCCTCCGTCCAGTGTGCTCCACTGACAAACAAACGATTGTGATTAGACCATAATGTAATGCTTTGTCGAAATACCCAAGTCATGACATCCCTGGGCGCGGTTTGGACTAGTTTCATGAGCGGGTTTACAGATCAATAGATTGTTTTCAATAAGGTTCAAAGAAAGAAAAAAAAAAGCAGAGGATTCACAATGATCATATGCATAGCAAGTTGCTGTTTAAAATACACATATTAATGATATATACAGTATATGTTAAAATATGTCACATGTCAGTTTCACAAGATTTGTTGCAAAAACATTTCTACTGTTCGTACTTTTTCGTCCACTATCTAAGGCTAGTGCCTAAATGGTCCTGCCCCAGAGAGAGAGAGAGAGAGAGAGAGAGAGAGCGGCAAGGCATTTGATTCATGAAGTGAATGAATGCACGAGCAGCACTTGAGAACTGGGGTATGGCCGTTTGGATATGAAACCTGCTTTATTTGATAGCGATTTATACCCACAGACAGATGAGAAAGAAGCAGGAGGAGGAAATCAACTAGTATATGGTGTAGAAAGAAACCGAGATTTCTCTAGTGCACGGGTGCACTACAACCCGTGCCGTCTAAAAGTGTTTTTAATTATTAGAATTGGCGGAAAGTATCCTACATGAGTCTTTGTTAATGGTTAATTTGTTCACTTATCAGTCAAAAGAGCAGGAAAAAAGCAAATGGATGGGCCCTACTTTGGACGCAAACCCATTCGGGTAATATGTACCTTTCCAATCATCCCTTGTGGACCACTAGGCCACTTCTCTCTCGTCGAATTTCCTACACTAGTGCATCTTTTTATGTGGAAAGATAATACTAAATGGAAGGATAGTAGTGTAAATTTACAAGAACAAAGACATAAAAAAATGTAGATAGTAGTACAAAAGAGTGTAGAACTCACTATGTTTAGATACAAAAATGCTACAGGGACCGAATTGGGGGACCGAATTCGGACCAACGGCCGCCGGCGGGCCGTCTCCGGCCACCGGACGGCCGATCCGAGCCGTCCAAAAATTCTAAAAAAAAAAACCGAGGGGCCCCACGCGGGAATCAACGTCATCCGAGGTGTGTAGGGTGCTTGATCGGAGCACACACGAAAAGGGGTGCTCCGATCAAGCACCCTACACACCTCGGATGACGTTGATTCCCGCGCGGGGCCCCTCGGTTTTTTTTTTTAGAATTTTTGGACGGCTCGGATCGGCCGTCCGGTGGCCGGAGACGGCCCGCCGGCGGCCGTCGGTCCGAATTCGGTCCCCCAATTCGGTCCCTGTAGCAACACTCGTTTAGATATGTTTTTACGACAATTTTACTCAAAAGCGTATTTAGAGCAACTCCAATTGGGTTGTTATAGTCATTTTTCGGTCCCAAATGAAAAATCTGGTCTCTAATATGGGAGATGGAAAATAACTTTGATGTATACGGGGATGGATATATCCATCCCTAGACAGGTTAGCAAAGCAACTAATTTACCAGAATAATGGACGGTCGAAGTATACCTGAGTCACCGGAAAAGGTTGAACTTCACCGAAATCTGGAAATCTCGAATCTGGAGGTGAGGAGGGGGGAGATGAGGGGGTCGGTGATGGATGACGCCGGCGGGAGGTTGGGATTGGAGGGTGAGAGGTTGGAGACATGACTTCCGATCGGGATGGCAAGGTTTGTTTGGTTTTTTTTTCGGGGGGGGGGGGGGGGGGGGGGGGGTGGTGGTTTGTTGGGGGTGGGGCGAGTTGTGGCATCTGACCGTTGGGTTTTTTTTTAATTTTAATCCTCAATCCGCCCGTTGGGCTTTGCTGGCTGGGAAATTGTTATTTTTTAATTATTTATTTTTTAATTAAGTTGAATTAATTTGGGATAATATGGAAAAAAAAGTTAGTTAATCAATTTTTCATCCTAAAATAATTATTCATTCCCTCATTTTTCATTCCTCCATTGGAGAGGAGGAAGTCCTATTATCCACCTAACTAACTTTTAACCATTCTTTCACACTAAAATAACTATTCATCCCCCCATTGGACTTGCACTTAGAGAATTTTACCATTCATGCAAGGTCTAATCACGCAACCGTATTTGGCAGGTTCTATTGGCTGACACGAAGTGTCGGTTCTACTGGTGTAGTGTGTGTTTTGCCTTGATAAAATTAATTAGGTAGCCCTTTTGGTGTAAGTTGTAGATTTGTTGGTTGGGATGCGCATAATTTCTTATCTTTGTAATTTTGAATGGATTCCATTGTAAGTGCCGTTAGGCCTTTGAAATGATATGATTGATTGCTTTGTCTTAAAAATACAAAAAACACGCAATCGTATTTTCATCTCTACTTACAAAGATTTCAAACATTCCATTCATGATTTCTAAGATAATGCAAACATTTACCAGTAACTACATAATAAAATTTCCAATTTTTTGATCATATTGCAAGAATTGGGCATAAGTATTGAAAGTTACACATTTCCTCACATAACAGAGTACAAAGTATATTAATGACGTGTTTTATTAAAAATAAATAAAATCTCCTTGTGTACTCTAGCTGTTTTAGTTTTTCTCTTGTATAGGCGTATGCCTTAGTTTTGTATCTCTTGAAGATTTCCTTCAGCTTTCTAATAAATGGTTTAATTACCCCCAAAAAAGGTATATTAATGACATTTACATTTCAAGTCAAAAGCTTGTGAGGCAAAGTTGGTAATTTAGATAACATGAATGATGATATAGAGCACCCTCTACGGCCCCAACGGTTAGTACATAATTGACCATTCTTGGGGTCAGGTAACAAGAAAGTAAAATCTTCTTTTGCCGAGCAAAAAAAAAACAAGAAAGTAATATCTTATGAATTCTCTAATTCCGGCATAGATAGCTTGTCGTTGACCGGACTGGGAAGGAAGAAGGATTAGTTGAGGTGAACGTAAATTGACCCGGATATCCCTAACCGTCAAACCTCTACAATCTCTTCCATCCTCTCTAATCTCCATCTTGTCTACTTAGCCTGAGAGCTTCGTCCCACATCTCTCAGTTCCTCTTTTGTCGACATATCACAAGGAGGAAACGTGCCCTTGTCCATTCTTTACTTATGCCTTGCAAGCGGCGAACAAGCAAAAGCCATGGCGAACACACCAAGAATGGCTCGTGGGTCCTCAAGATGGGACACCATGGCTTTGAACTTGTGCTGTCCTCTAAGGCGTCCCCCCTTGGCCCCTACTATCTGTGGAAAGGTTATGCGCCACGGGCGGCTCTATTATTAGGGTTTGAGGGGGCCCGTCAAGCAAACCCCCTGCAACGTATCATTTACTCGAAACCATAGTGAATAAAAATTTACTTAGATTTATGTGCTCGTAGATTATATAGCCCCACAAAAACAAAATTTACTAGGCTCAGATAAGTTTTAAATCAAAAGAACTATATCGCTTTATTTAATATACAATTATGTATACTAAAATAAAATTCATATTTTTTTGTCACCGCTGATCTAAAATTCTGCAGTCGCCCTGGTATTGGCACCTTTGCCTACATAAACATTCTAAATAGAAGTTGAATTTCTTGCTCCAGGGCCACCCCTCACGTGAGAATGTCTGTTACTGATTCTCTTCTTGAAGTAGTAATGGTTTAGTAGACTAAAACAGTTGTACTAATAACCCCCCACTAGACAGTTGTCAAGGTGCAAATAACACCACCAATATTAGAAGTTCAATGTTATTTATAGGCTGCTGATTTTGTCACTTCTTTTTTTATCAACGTCACTCACCTATAAGTATATTTTTGCATCAAAAATACACTTGCAGGAGAGTGACATTAACAAAAAAAAAGTAGTGACAAAATCATTTTCCTATTTATACTAGCATCTCTTTCTCGATAACTTTTTCCCTATCCCGAACAAACTTTCTGAACACAACTCTATGGACTGTCCTACACCCATTTGAAACCTCACATGACCCAATCTCATGTGCTATGTGGGCTGATTGTATCTTCTTTCCACCTTTCCTTTTTGCCAAAACATGAAAGCATATACAATCAAGGCCAAGAAGCAGCATCAAAAGGCCAACATATCAAATGGCTCCATGACCTAGTCTAATACGATGAAACCAGTCCATTGCAATACATGCGCGCAGCTGGACAATCTGGGCCGACTTTGCAATTCAGACTAACTAATTTGGGGCTTCTTAGGACAGTAAATCTAAATCCAGATTTTAATGGATGAAGGCAGGTACCAAGTTATATTACTATCGTGCACTTGCGGTGTATAATCAAAGTCCAAGAACTTGCGGTGTATAATCAAAGTCCAAGATCAAATCACAATCCACTAAACACAAGTCGATAACCTGTTGAATTGAGAACCGCTACAACTTTACTTTAACTGCAGAGTTCAGTATGTCTAAAGCAACGTTTTATTAAAATATGCACCTCCTAGAAACATGAACGGGCGAAAAATGAATGTGGCTACCACAGTGAAAGGCCAATCCTGTCTATAGTAATATCCAGTCAGGCGGTCACAGTTGGAAAAGCGGAAAAGTGCAAGATCAAGCAGCAAGCCGACTCAAAATCTAATGATACAAAGCAAGCTCCTCAGTCCACGTCATATCGACACTAGAATATTACTTCCAAATCCAAATCTCACACAATGACACAACACATGATCAATCAACATACATATCTCCATGCAATACCCTAGTCTTTGCAGCTTTAAAAGCCACATGTCAGTAACAGGACTAATCATACTCTAATTCATCTGGAGTAACTGGTCTTTTGAGGGGTATAACAGATTTCTTTTCAACATCCCTAGATAATGCTTTCCTCATATCTGAGAACAATAGAATTGAATAAAGGTGAGATGCAGTAAAAGCCACAAAAAGCAGAGTACTGATTTGTGGGATTGAGCATGCAGACTCACCTAACCCATCTTCCTCCCCCGAGTAATAACGCAGTACCCGTCTGTAGATTATATAACCCAGCTGAAAGGGAAAAGGTACAATGAATCATTGTCAGTTCATCACAATTCATAGATTTGACACCCACGATGAAAGAGATTTACCACTACCGCTATTAAACAACTGCCCGTCATAAAACAATGAGCATCCACAATCTAACGATAGTTCATATCGAATTCATTATCTTCTTAGGACAAAAAAATTTGGCAAGAACTATATCGACCACCGTGTGGCGTCTAGCAGATGGTGAGTTGACTGTTCAGCAAGAACAGTTTCCTAGTCATATTTCTAGAAAGTCTAAAATCTAAATCAACATATAGGTCATGATGATATGCTTTCGTATCATTCTAGCCATTTCTTTTAGGGTAAATTTCACTTACCTCCCATAAGGTTTCTGACAATGACAGAGACCTCCCCTCACGTTTCTAAACTTGCACTTACCTCCCCTCTACTTTAGTTGTCGGTTGCAGATTCCCCCATTTCGTTAGGAGATCGTTACCAATTAATGAAAATTGCTGACATCACCAACTAAACCTATTTCCCTACCCATTTTACCCTTATAATGATGGTATGACATGAATGCCCTTCCCAACTCAATTTAAAAGACGTTAATGTCCCTAATCACAACTTCTTAAAAGAGACATATCCATATATACATTTGTATGTTAAATTAAACACATATCAACATTTGGTTTTAAACATGCATGTATAAATATTTTGTTCTTTTCAAAGCTTCAAAAAAATTCTGAATTTTTATTAACCACATACATACGAGGCATAAACACAAAGGAATTAGAGTCCCTTTCCTTTTTTATGATACTTCACATTTTTTTTGGCAATGAATAAAAAAATCTCAAATATATAGCTTCATATTAAAATAATTTTATTTTGCAACCCTATACCGCCTTTTTTTCCACCCCAAAAAAAACATGTTAACATTTTTAGCCAAAAATTCCTTTTTCTCCCATCAAAATTTTTTTCTTGAACTTTTGGAATTTCTAAGCCACATATTCATTGAATAATGAACCTTCAAACACTTTACATTAACATAGATAAAAAAAACATTATTACGAAAATGAACTCAAAAAAACTATGCTAAATTTTTTTTCTTTTGCATATTGGCTAAAAAAACTATGCTTTATAGATGAATGACTTTAGCTATCAAGTTTTTGAAATTACACTTATCAATTAGGTTATGTATATTAGTTCAACGTATTTTTTAAAATTCGGGGTGTTTTGGGTTACTTTACGCACATCATGATTAATTCGTGGAAGATTAATTCCACATTGATCAAATGTCATCACAATGTTTGATTAAGGCAACAATATTATGCACACAAAAAACCATCACCGAGCATAATTTTCCTTGGCCAAAAGGCCACTAACTATATGGACCCTAGCCAATGCATGCATTTTTAAACTTAAGCTTCCTTTCCCTTGAATTTTCCAATCACATAACACAACCTACCCTAGTAATTGCATCATACCACCCAGCAACCCACATCATGTCCCCCCTCAACATTCTACCAAATTCCTATGTCCCACAGTCATTCTAAAATATTGTTATCTATTGCGCAAAATAAAAACAATTTTTTGGCTGAACTAATATAAGTTCTACGGAAAATATGGGGTGTTACAATATGTTAGTTCAATGTTCAATCAACTTTCTTTGGCTTGTACTAGAAAGGAAAAAATAGAAGTCAAAGCAATTACAAAAAAAAAAATAATAATAACTATTTTTTGGGGGGGGAGGTATCTAATATTATTATAAACCTCAGGGGAGATAAATAAAGGGGTAGAAATGGAAATTCACACTTTTTGTTGACAGAAGTTAGCCGACAAGACTGACAGGGGAGGTAAGTGCAATTTTAGAAATGTGAGGAGAGGTGTCTGTTATTGCAAGAAACCTCAGGGGAGGTAAGCGAAATTTACCCTTTCTTTCTTTTATGAATGGTGTAATGTGGGTGCTTCCCAGTTTATGTATGTATGCTTCTCTTGATGAACCAAAGAGGGGTAGTGAAGGCAATAGAAGACAGAGAAAGTTCCAGCAGGTAAGGGACAAAAGGGTGACTACGCAATCGAAAACAGAGAAAACAAGAGTTAGAAACCCAACCCACGAACATCAAGAATGCAAACCTCTTTACTATTCCTTCAAACATGTACAGCGCGACGAAATGCATTGGGGGTCAGGTAGGCTTTGTGGCAAAAAAGGTATCCATTCGATTCAAGTATCAACAAGAAATATGTAACACACAATATTGCTCTGAAGATAGGACCCAAAGTGAGACAAGAAAACCTTAACGCAGTGGTAGACAGAAAACCCAAGCAATGTTAATTGCTGAGATTGAAGAAGAGGGTCGACTCAATTGAAAGCTTGGCAAGGCAAGTTCGTAGCAATTGGGAGTTATTTTGGTTAGGAAAATAAATGGGACAGCCCTTCTATTTTGGCACATTTTTTGCAATAATGAAAATCTATGTAGCTTTGTATCACGAGGTCATGTGCCAACCTATAACCTCGGCTTGGTGAGAATGGATCTCTTGTAAATGAATCTTCCAAAAATTAGGGATTTCTAGTCCACCTTATATCATGTTCAATAAGGAGGTTTCACACCAAATTTGGAAGCTTATTAAACTTTAGAAGTGGAAGGAAGAGGTAATTCAGAAGAAGTATATATTTGGAATCCCGCAACACATATTTAACACGGTAGGCCTACCCATTGTTAGAGATAGTAAAAAGTTCTACTAACAGTAGTGTTCAAGGAAGAATATTGAACTGGAAAAAAATTAAAGGTTAAGAGAATAATTACCTTTTCATACATCTTTATTGCTGGGGTGTTTGATGCTCTCACAAACAGGTCTACAAAGTAAGCCTTGTCACTGGCCGAAAAAACATAATTTCATTAACAAAATCCAAAGAATGTCCACATCACTTGTAAGATGCAATAACAGAAAACATCACTTAAGACACGATAATAGCGGCATCATTTTGTGAAGACAAGCATGGGTGGCTGATCAAAAAAGGATATGCTACCATGAGCTCGTCTATTTGTTCTGTCCGAAACATATTTTTACGCAATGAAGCCCTCACGATTAAATATTAGTAAAACAAGAAAGAAAAAAAAGAAACATACCCCTTGAAGGAGAAAAAAAAATACCCTGCAAGAGAGCGATATAAAGGAAGCTGTGATTTACTCATCCCAGACCAATTTCAAGCTTTAAAATGAAACAACACATGATCTTTTTCTGTGGCCCTTGACAGAGCTCAATAGAGGAAAAGGATTCATATAGCTGACCCCAAGTGATTGGGACATAAGACTCGGTTTGGTTTGGTTTGGTAACACATGATTTTTTCCATTCAGATAAGTATCAATCCAAGACTAGCAGGCAATCTGAAAACAATATGTTCACAAATTTAACAATGTGAATATTACTCTCTTTTTTCTTATTGGCAAGGTGAATATTACTCTTTACGGATGAGAGCCAACACATGAAAAAAGAAACAGACCATAAATCAATTCATGAGGAGCTAAGATCAAGCCCGTCGCAGGAAATATGTTCTATGAAGAAGGCCACTAAAGATGGTAAATGGTGAGCAAAGACCAGAAAAAATTGAATATTGTATTTGAGGCAGAACTGAATTAAAGTGCAAATTGACCATAATAAGTATGCCTAAATCTACAAAATACAATCACATGCAGAAAATTCCCAGTATTAAGGAAAATATGGTTTTGTCAAGTGGAGTTGAGTATCCAAAATTCTAATTTTCAACTCAGGCGACAAGCTATTTGATGATCCCTGGTAGTGTTGTTCCAACCGGATCTACATGGGATCAGTAAAAGGGTCTCAGACATTACAGTATCAGGCCGAGGATCACGAGATTCTATTTTTGTAAAAACAAGGAAAAAATCACCAGTAGGGGTGATGTGTGTGTGTGTGTGTGTGTAAAAAACATCAGCACACAACTCTACTTGTGATTGTATGATTCTACATGGCATCCTACCATAGTAACTATTTTACAACGATTTGGATGGTTCGGGTGATCCATACACATCAATAGTAATTCTGGTGTATCCTTCAAACATACAAGAAATAAAAGAAGAGTGCAAAAATTCTGATAGAGACAAACTAATGACAATACTAGATGGCAGCTTTAGCATTGCAGCATTTCTACAATCAAAAGCACAGAAATATCTTTCTTTACTGCTCTTTCCAGGGTTGTTTTCTTGAAATAAACAAGGACATTTAAATGGGTAGAAGACTCAAAAGGTTCCAAGCAACAGCCCGTCCTTTAACAAAAGGAAACACACTTAAATAAATGCTATTGAGCTCAATAACAAAAAGTAGATATTCTAACGCTCATCTCCAATATCAAAGATGATAGGATAGAGCATATCGACAATAGCCATTTGACCAACAAGGCTAATTATGACATAAACTCATCATCCCCATGGAATCCCCATTCTTTGGCTCAGAAAATAGGATGCCTGTATCCAAGTCAGGAATTAACACATGACAATAACGTGATAAATTAAACCTTTATTGTTGAGAAATCTAACAATTCCAGCAAAACAAAAGTTATTACCCTTTCTTACAAGCATTAGCAATAATACCCAACAAAAATTGAAAGAATATTATTCCATTCAATACGTGTTTTGTTCTTACATCTTGTCGCTTATTTCTTCGAGCAGGTTCATCAATTTCTTGGCCAATTGCTGTCTGCGATATTCAGGAGCAACAGTCACTGCAGTTACATGGCCATGCCAAGATTCACCTTGCCCTTCAACTTTTCCCATAACTGCAAACAGGTAAAGGCATTAGGAACCACATATCATTTCACAAACAAATGGAAACACTAGTTGACCCAAAGGGGGATCAATATTAGCAAAAGACTTGAGAAAAAAGGTGGCAGGCTATGGATATCCATGCATGTCTTTGGACATCTTATCCGTCCAGGAACCAACTTATCAAGTCATATAACAAAAATGGACTCCCTTCCTAAAATGTTCCAATCCTAACAGCATAATCTTGTAATACAGCAGAAGAAGTAAAGTTTCAGGGGGGAAAACCCTAGAGTTATACATGATGCTTCTCGTCGGAATAAAAATACAAGGTCACGCTGAAATATATGTGTATGTTTGCCTCATCTGTTCTCACTTAGGAATTATAATAGACTTTCAAATCCAATTTCATAATAATCACTAGCGTCCAAATCATTTTACCTCATCTTGCCGACTTTTTCCCCTTACTAGCAAAACTATTCAAACACCAAAACAATCGATAAAATGAATTATTTACATTTTTCGAATGTGTTTCAACTTCAGAAGAATCCATTTTTTTTCACTCCATCTTCGCAGTTCCCTCCATGAATCCCTTCAAAAATCATGGTCCAAACACTGCCTAAAAGAAGCAAAGTGGAATCAAAAGAACTGAAACCTGACCCTGAACATAACCACTAACAGCTCCACTCATCGGTTGGCTAATCAAATGAATACCCTCATACATTTTCTTACACATAGGTAAAAAAAAATGTCCGGAAATGACTTGATTTGAGCAATTTTTAGCTCAGATTTGATGAACGGTTCAATTAAAAACTATACAAAACAAGCACTTCCCGGTCATATTTTTTGCTAATTTCTTGCGGGCACCCTTAAAATCACATTCTGCACACATTGAACGGTTCGGATCATAAAAATTTGATCGGGAACTATGAGATTGAGATTTGGGGTGTTTTTTTAGGTGTTTTTTTTGTGTCCCTTGAACCGCCCCGTGTGTGTATATAAATATATATCGGTACTTCATCTGCAATTAAATACCCAGGACACTTCATTCTAAACTTTGAACACAAAACAAATTACTACTTATATGCTTAACTTAATTAAGAAATATAGGACCTTGAACAACTTAATACTAATAGGCAATCTAAACATATAAAACTAAAAAATTCCAGTCTCGACATGCTTCTTGACGAAAGTATATGATGCATATCAGTTAAAAGTAGTTTTACAACTTGTTCAAATTAATTCAGTAGTTAAGTGGACTACCCTGCTACATAATTCTGGAGCTGCCACTGGACATAACTTAAACGAAATTATAATACAGTATCATCCGCAAAGCAAAATTCACACTAAGCCGACCAACACAATGAAATATCTTTGCGAAGTTAATGAAGATTCAGTTCAAGACAAATGAAAGCAGAAAACCGTACTGTATCCCATAACTTGATTTCCAGGAGCTTCGGCAACGTGAAAATAGTCCGGCCATCTCGCGAGGTAGGTCATATAGAACGACATGTTGAACTGCATTATTCACCACGTCTCACATCAAGCACAATCCAAACCCTCGTGAGCTCGATGATAACTGATGGTCGATGAAAGAAAAAGCGAAAGGCCAAAAACACGAAGGAAGAAGAATTACCGTTTCAGTGAGATGGTCAAGATTCACCGATGCGAAACGGAGAAGATCGTTGCAGCAAAATCTTCGAATCGTTGTCATCTCTCTCTCTCTCTCTCTCTCTCTCTCTCCCACAAGCCGCCTAGACTGCCCAATATTCTTACAGTTACTCCTAATTAGAAGTGAAATTTGGGCCGACACACCCAAGCAACCCGAGCCCATCTCGATAAGTTTAGGGCTTGAGCGATTTGAAGGTGAGTACAAGCCCGAGCCCAACTAAAACTGGATTCACGAATTTGACACGTTTTTTAGCTTAAGAGAAGGGAGGAATAATTCCAAAACTGTTTTTGTTGATGCTAAAATTTCAATAGATGAAGGCTTGTACCATGTGCAGAGTATAAAACTTTTATGCTGTGGGCACGCTACCCGGAAATTTTCGTTTACAAAAATTTGGGCGCGGCCCTTTTTGTTCGAAAAGCGCGGCGAAACGCTTCGATTCAGAGTCGCCACTCGGGTTTTAGCGGTGAAAACACCCAAGGAACCGAACTCGAAAACGTTTGCCACGTTTGTTTGATTTTGAAAAAGGCTTGTAGACTGGTCCGTCGTCACCTTCGATATCTGAGGTTCGGGAGCCAGGTTACGAGAGAGGAAGGGTTTTATGGCACCCCTCTCGCTCAATCCGGAGATCGGTCTCTACTCAGGCATTTTGTAAAACATTTGCACTTTTTCTCTCATTTGATCATTTTTTAGCCAGTTAGGGCGAGGGAACAGCTAATAGGGGTTTAAAACTGTAGCAAGTTGCAATTAAGTGACAAAATGCTTCATGAATGACTTGCTTGTAATGATAAACATAGATTGAGAACAAGCACTGGGCGACCCGATTGAATTTGAAGTACGCTGCCCTGAAGGAGCATGAGCAGGGTCCGCACCAGCATGCACTGGCCAAACCAGTGCATGCAGAGACGACCTGCACACGCCACAACCTGACTGGCGTACTTCACTCTCCAGGTTTCACAGTCTTTGTTTGCAATCTTCTGGGCTTTGGAAAAGGACCAGCGCACACTCAGGACAAATCACACAGTTAGTAGGGCAAAATATTCATAGTTACAGACAGATGAAGTAACTGGAAGCCATAAAAATAGACAAGAAACCCCCTAAACAGAGTGGGGACATAAAAAGGCCAAGGTTAAGCTAAAATGCAAGGGCCAGCCACTGGATCCTGGGAAAATTGCCGTACGCCAGTTGTAGACAACCGTGCGCCAGTTTGATCCTAATCCAATGCTTAGCTTTGCATCATCTGGGTTCTGAAACACGACCAGAAGGATTCCAGAGGCCTTTTGAACAGACAAAGAGTAAGCAGTAATTACCACATCTAAACAGTTCTAAATATACAGAAAGCAGTAAACTGGTTATTTAGCATGCAAGGGTGATTGACAGAAAGATAAAATGACAGAAATGGTGATCCATGATCCCCACACCAGTAGTGCTCGTTCTGCCATGACTGGCGTACGGCATATGGTCACTGGCGTGCGCCATGTGTCACCTCATGCGATTGTTATATTTTACCAGTCCAAGGCCAGGACTAGTATTGTTTACTAGCCTGGGCCTTGCTGGTTCCCCTCAAGAGTCGAAAACAGAAAAGAACATAAAGGTAGTATACCTTTTTGTATTGAGGTTTGAAGGGGGTATTGAGCTTAAGAGATGAAGATGGAGGCTTGGAAGATGGCTGTATGTCAGCAGGGTGTATGGAGGTGGGTTGCTTTCCTTTCTCTTTCAATGGAAGAAGAGAGATAGAGAGCAAGAAGAGAGGAGAAGAAAACTTTTTGCTTCTTAATGAGGCTAACCCCTTACAAATGAATGCAAGGGGGGTATTTATAGGGGAGAGAGACTGAGATCAGTCTGGTGCTAAGGCCTGTTTGGCTGGCTTGGGTCAAGAAGAGAGCCTTCCCATACATTAAATGCATGGGACTAGTTGATGGGGGGTGTAGGAGAGAGGGGGAGCGGGCCTGGCCAATATAATCATCAGGGGCTACTGTGGCCGACGTCAGGGTGGCACAAAAGTCTCGTCCATGTGGCTGAATAAAGTTGATTTGACTGGATTTGACCGGCGTGCGCCCCATATGGACCGGCGTGCGCCAGGTAATAGCTGAGTCAACGGTCGATGACTGACACGTGGCAGCTAACTGGCGTACGCCTCCAATACACTGGCGTATGCCAGTTGGATTTTGCTGGGGCTGTTTGGCTCTGGTTTGAAGGGTTTGAAAGGGGTTTGAGAGAGATTAGAGATGCTCAAAGCTTAAACACAACATTATCCCCAGACTGTTTTCGACTATAATCATCATTGGAGAAATAAATGATCGGCAAATAACGTTATCTGGACAATCCAGAATGGGGTGTCTACATATGCACCAGAATTTTGGCACCAACAAAAACAGTTTTGGCATTATCAATACCCTTAAAGAAGTCGTCACACCGACTAGGTTTTTCAGTCTAACCACCGTGAGCCAACCATTCAAAAAGAGAACAAATCAGACTTCGTTCCACTAACAAGTTTTAGGATTTTTTTCGTTTTCTTCTGTATTCAAAAAAAAATCTCATTTGTTAGTTTTGCGACAAATTTTTATGTATTATTAATTCGTTTCGACGATAAAAATAGAGAAGTAAAAAAATTATTTTTACCCAAATATTTTAAAAAATAATTACTTTTTAGCAAAAAAAAACTCAAAATATTTAGATATAAGTAAAAAAAAAATATTTTCCGATTCATCCCGACAACAAATTAATAATTCACAAAAATTTGACACAATAAAAATACAAAAAAAAAATTGAATGTAGACACCCCAATCTGATTTCCTGATCGTTTTACTTCGTTTTTCGGTTTCTTGTTTCCCCGATGATGATTTAGGTCGAAAACAGTCTTGAGAGAATGAAATGGCTTGAGCTGGGAGTGTGTATAATCCATTTTAACCTTGACCTCAGTTTTGACCATCGCGCGACCCATTAGGTCTCTCGCTCGATGATTTACTTGTCAGGTGGTGGTCAAAGTCAAAGTTTTGACTGTTGACCTCCGCGGGGCTAGTTGAACACTCGCGCGATGAAGCCATTCCCTCGCGAGATGGTCAACACATGTCATTTTCATCTATTTCCAGCTAGATTGTGTGATGATCAGGGGGCTACAGGCCTATGTAACCCCGTTGCGTCGACTGGACAGCGTTCTGCAGGGCTGCCCTTGCACCACTTCTACCCCACTCTCCCATCACATTTGACACCCCCACTTCTCCACCAAGTAACTGCAACCAACCTTGTTGGTTGGTTGTTTTGCCTTATTTAGCCACCAACCAACACCTCTCTTTTTTCTATAAGTACCCCCCATGGTCCATCTTCCAAAAGGTTACCAAAATTTTCAAAGGAAAAGAAAGAGACATAAGCCTAAGCACTTCTTCCATTCAAATCACTCCCACATACTCACTTTCCGATCTACACCACCTTATTCAAGCCACTTTCAAGACACTCAAGCAAAGGTATAATCCTTACTGTTTACTGTTTTGATCCCTGAGGGGGGCTGGCAGGACCGAGGCTGGTAATCAATACCAGTCCTGGTCCTAAAGCCAGCAAAGTTACAAGTTGCCTCGGATCAGCTCTCCCACGCGCGAATGACCCACTTCGTTGCGCGACTGTTTTAGTCAGCACGACATGGTCCTCGTGGGGATGGGATCCTGATCCTTCTCATTTATAGGATTTTTCTTCCATTTTGTGAAATATATTTAAAGTCGTCTCACTGTTTAGCATGCTAAAACTAATCAGCTTAACTTACTTCATTTCTTTACTTGCTTTGGAATGCCCCTGAGTTGTTTCTGAATATGTCTCAGAGCCCAGGTATGCAAAGCAACTCCTAGAAGTCCAGTCACGACACTCGCGCGATGATCTGACTCCATCGCGCGATGATTCCTCTATTTCCAGTTGTTGCCCTTGCATGGGTAGTTAGGCTCTTGGCCCTGGTTTTAATGTCCTCCACTGTTTAGGGGTCACATCTATTCCTGTTAATCCTGTTTGTAATAATTATTCGCTTCAGTACGTATAAAACTGCTTGGTTTGACCTGAATGTGCACTAGTTCATTCCAGAGCCCAGAAGGGGGTGAAATTCAACCTATTTGTGGGATACCAACACGCGCACGATAGAGTGGGTTCAGCGCGCGATGGTCGATTGCATGCTGGCAAATCCATGCATGCAAGTTGACCATTATTCGTATCAAATCCATACACATACGCTGTTTTGGTATCTAATCTCAGTGTTTAGACTTCATCTCATTTGTTTCTCGTCATTTCATCCATCCATGCTATTATCTATCACACCATGCAAAATGTTACGGTTTTAAATCCCGATTAACTGTTCCTCCGCCCTAATTGGCTAAAAATTGATTAATAAAATAGAATCGCAAAATAAACATCTTTCGCAAATGCCTTAGTAAAGACCGATCTCCGGATTGGGCGAGAGGGATGCCATAAAACCCTTCCCCTTTCGTAACCTGACTCCCGAACCCAGATATGGTTATGACGGACTGGTTCCTAAACTTTTTCAAAATAAATAGCGCTGCAAGTGCTTCGAAATACGGTTCCTTGGGTGTCGGACCTTCAAACCCGAGTGGCGACTCTGTATTTTGCGAGCCCTTGTCGTCCAGCTTAAAGCGCTTCCGCGAACCGGCAATTCCTCTTCAGGAAGGGAAGGGAACGGAATCCTTTCCCGGAGAAGGAAAAGAGCACACTGCCCACATTGAATAATAACAAAAAGTGTTAAAAGAAAAAGTGCTAGTGGAATAGTATCAGTGTATTTGGCTTTTGGCATATAATAGCTAATATATTAATTATTAATTAATATTATAAAACAGAACAGTTTTTTGTCTACTCATATAAATATGAGCACTCCTTCAACCGTTGTATTGCAATTTCAATAGGTTACGATCGTTGGATTGAATCATTGATTCCAATTTATTTCTCACGCATGTCTACCCCACAGTTTTCATCTTCTCCATCGTGTTTCCTATCTTCTCTCCTCTATTCCTTCATAATTACTCTCCCGCCCCCCCCCCCCCCTATCTCTCCGCAGAACCCACTCCTCGGCACTCTTAAAAAAATAAAAAAGAAAAAAAAAAAGCCCCCACAAAGCTCCTTTACCAATTAGCCGTCCCGCACACTCACCTATCAGTTGTCCACAAAAATTGATTCCTTAGGGTCTTCTTGCGAAAAAATTAATGCGGCCTAAATTACTGTTTATGATGAGAATTTTTTTGATGGGGGTCTTACCAAGGGAAAAAAATGTTGTTTATGACGGAATTTTTTTTGCTGTTTAGACAAAGAAAATGGATTTTATCTTTCGAAGATGCTCACTTTTTATTTGTTAAAATGAATGTTTGACAGAGTGAAAATAGCGAGGGGTGAATTAATTCTTTATACCCACTTTTATGTTGCTCTCTTAATTTTTGGATAGATTTTGTGGTCTGACACTGCGAGGACACGCGACACGACGGAAACAACACGTGGAGACATATCTGGATACACCACATGAGGTATCATTACCAGGGTAAATGCTGGAGACACGGCAAAGTGAATTCTAACACTTTTTAAAAACTTTACGAGGATATCGTATGTATCTTAAAAAGTATTCTAATTGGGAGTTTATTTGTTGTGTACTTTGTTACTTTTTTATTTGAATGGTATTGTTTGATCAGATCACCATAGGACCAGCACATCTTTTTTCCTCGCTCTCTTCCCTATCGCCAAGCGTATGACCAAAACGTGTTGCGCGGTGCCTGAAGGCACGGGCGTGCACTATAGCCAATAATTCAACTTATTTCGTAGCCAAACTCGGCCTTATTTTCTTAGGCAACCCGAGCCTTCACTTCATTCACAATACCCAATTACGTCTCGTCGTATATACTCCTATATCCAGATGTTTCTTTCCTAGTCAGTGATCGCCGTCGGGGAGAGAGAGAGAGAGAAGAGAGGGATCGAAGAACAGCTGAGAGATGGACATCCTGAAACAAGAACTGATGAGGAAGCGCCAGAGCCTAGCCCAAGACGTCGGCGGCCGGAAGGTCTTCAAGCGCTCCGAAATCGAACAGAAACGCATCCAACGCCTCAGAGAGGAAGAAAAGCGCGAATCAGAAGCCAAAGCCCTAAAACAACAACAACAACAGCAGCAGCAGCATCAACAAAACGAACAAGACTCACAACACGACTCGTCAAACCCTAACTCCACCTCTCAAACCTCCAAACAAAACCCTGATTCCGCCGCCGCCTCTTCTTCTTCTTCCAAAAAACCCCCAACCAACGAGCAAAAAATCGACGACCTCAACCTCTCAAAGCAAGAGGTCGTTCGCCGCCTCCGCTTGCTCAAACAACCCGTCACTCTCTTCGGCGAAGACGATTTGGCGAGGCTGGTATGTATATAGAATTGAATTGAATTTTTTGATCGTTCCATACAATTCAGTTAAGATATTTTGTGGAAGTCAAGTTTCATCTGTTCTTCTTGGAGAATGGGAGGGTTTTTGATTGGGTGAATTCAAAGAAAAGGAAGGGGTTTTGTCTGCCCTACTTTCTTCGTTTTTACATGTATCAAGGCCGGTATAGATATAGAAATTGATCATTCAGCATAATTCGATTACGATATTTATGAAATATGATTTCTTCTATTATCCTTGGAGAATGAGAGGGTTATTGATTGGGGGAATTCAAACGTAAGGAGGGGGAGGGGGGAGAAGGGTTTTTGTCTACCCCGCTTTATTCGTTTTTACTTGCATCGAGGTTTGAAGGAGGGTTTTTTATTGGATGAATTCAAACAAAAGGAAGGGTTTTTGGTTGGGGCAATTCAGACAGAAGGAAGAGTTTTTGTCTGCCCTACTTTATTCGTTTTCACTTATATCAAAGATGGTGTAGACATAGAATTAACTGGAATCTATTGATTGTTCGTTGTAATTTGATTAGGATACTTATGAGTTATGAAAGTATGATTTCTTCTATTCTCATTGGAGGATGGGAGGATTTTTGATTGGGTGAAATCAAAACAGAAGGAAGGGTTTTTGATTGGGTGAATTCAAACCAAAGGAAGGGTTTTTGTCTACATTGCTTTCTTCGTTTCACTTAAATCAATGATCAGTTACTAAATCAAAATGCAATTATCTGCAAGAAATAAAAAAAAGTCTGTTATGCAGCTATGCTTAACATCTTTACTTTGATCTTTATTTGTATTGATTATTCTCTTTATTCGACTAGTTTTTTCTTCTCCAAATTGCCCAAGGCCTGTGCTTTTTTTGAATCCGGTTGTTTGTTGTTATGCTGCCGGTCTTACCTGCGTTTTTCTCTCTCTCTCTCTTAGGACCGGTTAAAGTACGTGTTGAAAGCAGGGTTGTTTGAGATTGATGATAGCGATATGACCGAAGGGCAAACGAATGATTTCTTGCGCGATATCGTGGAGTTGAAGAAGAGGCAGAAGTCTGGGGTCATGGGTAAGCGGCAGAAGGGGGGAGAGGACGGGGGGGAAGATAAGGAGGAGGAGGAGGGAGGGAGTGGTGGGGAAGGGGGGTCGTCGGGGGTGGATTATGATAAGGATTTGAAGAGTATGAAGGCGAATTTCGAGGATTTGTGTGATGAGGATAAGATTCTTGTGTTTTTCAAGAGGCTGTTGAATGAGTGGAATCAGGAATTAAATGAGATGGGGGAGGCAGAGAGGAGGACGGCGAAAGGGAAGTCAATTGTTGCCACGTTTAAGCAGTGCGCGAGGTACTTGCATCCGTTGTTCAAGTTCTGCAGGAAGAAGGTAACTTTTTATTGCATTCAATGGTTTAATGCTATCTTATGTCGATGGCAGGCTTTGTTTGGATGCTTACTGTTTATGCTCTTAGAGACCATCTTACTTCAGTTTTGAATTGATGCTGAGTTTATTGTCTTTGTGGGGTAATGAAAGTGATTATTTCATCCCCTAAGTGAACCATGGAGGAAAGAATCATGAACAAATCACCATTATGACAAGTGACACAGAAACACACACGCACATGCGCTTGTGCGCACATACACGAAGGAAGCACGACAGAGCATGTTTGTGCATAGGCTCTCCAATGAAGGGAATATCATGGGTTAAATTGGTGAGCTGCAATCAATAGGACATAGGTTTCATATATTCTATGATAAGAGGTTTAGATTGAGAACTGAAGAAGTATATGAATTTATATTGTCATACATCACCTTTTGGTTTTGTTCTATGGGTGAGCTCAGAGACATGCATTTGATTTAGGTGTGAATCGGTAAGCAAAAAATGAAGTGAGTAAATATGACATAAGAACAAACACGCTCCATATTTAAGTGGTGTGGTTTGGGCACAAAAAGACTATTATTAGATGATCAAGGAACTTCCATGGATGCGTTGTAGAGACCAACACACATGGTCTTGAACTTAACAGATGGTATAGGACCAGAACCAAAATCATGATGCTTTCTGTATTACCTCAAGTAGGGTTGCTCCTAATCCCATGACTCCAAAGAGTCCTAACCGTATTGCCGAAAAGTGTAACATGCTCCAGACCTTAGCAGAGAAACATCTTGGTTCTCACAGCCTATTACTGATGATAGAAGCGTCCTCCCAACCCTCAGTAGTCTTTAGGACAGAACAGAGTAAAGCTCTATTTGTTCGAATAGTTGAAGTATCGATCAGTAAACAGCAGGACCAACTAGCCCTCTAAAGTTGAAGGAATAACCATCCTTAGCTGCACATAAAAAAAAAAACTGGTGACATAAGTTAACCAAAACTATGTTGAACCTTTTCTTTCTCTTGTTCTGCTTGTACATGTTTCCGAGATTCGGTGGTCTGCTGGTACCCAATCCGCAGGTACATGTTGGCAAGCTTACAGTGGCATCATAATGTAGAATTGAGGAAATTTTCCCAATGTTGGGATTTGAAAGAATCAAAGTAAGTTCAAAACTTAATGCCTATATGCTATACAAATGTTCAACGAAGCTCCTAGCAGTGAATAGGCTATTGGCCTTGTGGAGGTAAAAGCAATGATTACTAGTTGGTGTTACCATGTCAGAGTTTTAGCCACTTGAGGGATAAGAACTTTCAAAGTGTGCTTTATAAAGTTTTCATACCATGAGGAATGGTTCCTCGTAGATAAAGTGACTACTTGCCGAAATTTGTAGTTCGCAGTTGAAGGCTACTGGGGCTGCTGGCTACAGAGGGTGCAAAGAGTTAAACTTCATTAGACCGAGTTTATTGACGTGTCTAAGTTCTCTGTGCCTCATTAAACTTTACATTGCGGTGTTTATATTTATGTTGCTTCAATTCAACTTTGTGCCCATTAATTTGACCATTTTTTAGGTCCAAACTACTTATGCCTCGATTAACTGTTGCCTCTATCAACAGATCTGGATCAGTTCTAAGATTACAATTTTGTGTTGGCTTGCTTGAAAATAATGATCATGTTTGATTTATGGGTCCAATAAATAAGTGCTCGGAAAATGTATTGCGGTTAAACAATGAAGAAAGACTAATGGTTTCTGAAGCCTGAAGGTGCCGGGGTTTGTGTCTCTTCATCTCCCACCTCCCAGAAAGATGGATGTCTGTTGTTCCATAGTTCTGTAAGAGCTGCAAGCTGATGTGAATTGTTACACTTTCTCTGTTTACGCCAAACCTTACATGTTTAGCTTGATGCACCTTAGGAAGTGGTCCGTAATATAATCCATACTGGGCCAGGGTAACAACAGCTGTTGCTGTCCACTCCCCTTCTACTCTACCGGTAATGATTCATTTCAGACTTTCAGTTAAGACTTAGGACGTTCATGGAGCAAGGTCTGGGACTCTGGGTGGTTCTCTTTTTCGCGTCACATTAATAATGATAGGATCTTCCTCCTGAATTTCGGGAGTCCCCAAAACAGAATAACGTTCTCGCTTAGTGAATGATGTATCGCTCAGTAGAAGGCAGGACTGAAAATCCTGAAACTAATCTGATGATTTCCTGCCACCAGGTTTGTGGGAACTGGTTTTAACCCTTTATTTTTCGTAAATAGACATTTCATTAAAAACCCAAACAATAGAAACTCCTGCTAAAGGGTAATACCCCTGCAAACAACGATTAGCCTGAACAGGCATCAAACTAAGGTCAAACCAACACAAAAGGCCTAAAGTGAAACAAAACAAAAATCAACGCATTACAGCCAAAGAAACTTCTGAGGCTAAGCTGGAGGGGAAGTGGTATCCCATCCTTACAGTGATGGGTCGTGGTGTGAACCTGTGGCTTAGTTGCTTTGAGAATTAATCCTCTCTCTTGTTCTCCTTCATATGTTTTTGTAGTAATGTGATTTGCCCATACCGTGATTCATGCTGCTTTAGAACTGTGCATCTCATATTAAAGAAATTGTATAGCTGAGCCCGAACTCATGACACCAATGTGTAGGTTCTTCCGGATGATATTCGCCAAGCATTGCTCTTGATGGTTGAATGCTGCATGAAGCGAGACTACCTAGCTGCAATGGACCATTACATCAGGTTAGCCATTGGAAATGCACCGTGGCCTATTGGAGTTACTATGGTTGGTATCCACGAACGTTCTGCCCGTGAGAAAATCCACACCAGTAGTGTGGCCCATATTATGAACGATGAGACTACTCGCAAGTACTTGCAATCTGTTAAGAGGTTGATGACATTCTGCCAGCGGCGGTATCCGACAATGCCTTCCAAAGCGGTTGAGTTCAATAGCTTGGCCAATGGTAGTGACTTGCATTCCTTGTTAGCAGAAGAGGAGAAGTATTCTGGAGCTAATCAAGTTCAATCCGAGGAAAGGCTTCGGATAATGCCTGCCCCAAGTGATTGCTAATTATTATGAGTGATGGAGACAGGATAGGTTCTTATTTGAAGTTCTCTTCACAATGTTATGCATGAACCGTAGTGTCTTGTGACGGTAAAGTTCGCAAAGCAGATTATCTCATACCCTTGGGTTGTGCTTGGATCTAATGATCAAACTTTTGTTTTTTCTGTATGCCGTTTATAGTAGTAGCGAGTGAATGGAAGGAAATAATGAAAACTTTTCGAAAATGTTGCCAGTGCATAATGGAAATATTAAGAACTTGGGCACGTATGGAGATATCACTATCGGATCTTTTGAATTTGTGTCGAAACAATACAATCTGCATAAAATTTGCATGTTTAGGTGCATCGTTGGAAACATGGGAAATTTCAAGATTGCATAGATGTATTGTTTCGCTATGTATCGATAGGAAAGAAACGAAACTTTGTTCCTTCATTCCTTGGTTGGAATTTGAAGTTGTGTAGGCACTTATGAGGGAAGAAAAGAGACCAGCGTATTGTTACGGATTTCTAAGCAAGTTATTCTTCTCACATATATATATCAACTAAAATACTATTGAGTGGAAACAACTTAACTATTGCCATTTGAAAAACAAAAATTTAGTGGAAACTCACAATCAGCCAATCAACACATATTAAGTTAACATTGTCATAGTTTTGATTGGAAAAAAAAAAAAAAACCTTGTTTTATAGCGGACATGTCAAAGGAAAAAATGAAAATGGTAGGTACGTTGACAACTGACATACCACCCTGGGTGATAGTCAAGATGGCAATGGGTTACTCTACTCCCCCTGGGTTTGGCTCTCGTGGTCACAGGTTCGAGGCATGCCGGCGTGCCCTCACTCCCGGAATTTCATGATCCGCCCATTGGCTTCTTCAACCTCAGGTGGGGCAGTGCGTACCCATGGATCTCGGGTCTCCTCCGGGAGCCAACGTCGTGGGTTTTCCTATGGTCACGCTAGAGAAAGGTTGTAACGCCTGGTGGCCCCCTTCTCCACCTTAAAGAGTAGCAAAAGGCAAACACAAAAAACACAACTGACATCAACTAATCTTGATAGTCGATAGATCGCAGGTTTTGCAGACATCACTCATAATTTTATCACCTTTAATGAATTCTCACTCAGAATAGGAAGAACACACTTGTTTTCATTGTTCCAAGCAAGCAGAATTAGTTAGAAACCAAAACCTTGTAATTCAGAAAATCTGTAGATCAACCTACATCAAAGGCTACAACACAAGCCTCACAAGGATGTGCTAGTTTAAGCATATATTTAAACACAACTCGGAGCAACTAATTTTCTTAAATATTAACTTCTCGAGCTAAATTGAAAAAATAGGCAAGTATGGGAATGCCCTCATATAGTATCACTCACATTCCTCATCAATGTCTTCTTGAATAATCTTGATTCCAGACAGTCATGCTCTCTGAATGTTGAAAGCGATGTCTTCTCGTATAATATGGATTCCAAACAGTCGCAACGATCTGAATTTGAAACTCTGACCCCAAATATTTCAGCACTCGAGTAGGAAAGAAAGCGGTTCTATTCATTCTTCCAAGCACACAAAACGAGCGAGAAACCAAGACCTTGTAACTGAGAATCCCTTGCCCCCTGCGAACACGACCAGCTCAAAATGGACTGATCCGAGATGGATTCGCTGCTGCTCCACAAGTACTTCTCAGACGAATGACAAGTTTGGAACATGAAAATCGCATCCCCAACCACATTACCAAACAACCAGTTATGAACATCCCATAGCACTTCTACCGGAAGCCCATCCACCAAGATGGTGTGGTTTCCCCTAAACTTCCACCGCAACCGTTGCACCTGCATTACTGCTTTACTGTCTATTCGGATGACAAGGGTTGGGTCGCTGCTACCCGCTGTATCACACTCAATCGAGACACTATGAGTTTGCCCCTTCTCGAAAAACTGTGCCTTAGCGCCGTAAAACTTCTTTCCGAAAATGTTCTCTCTTTTCGCAATGAAAATGGCCTTCGAGGGATTAGGTGTTGCATCTATCCTCTTGTAAGCCTCCTTTCTCAAGTCCCCAATGAGTAAAACAATTTCTTGGTCACATACCACAGCTAAGTAGAAACCTTCAAGGGGTTCTGGACCTGAACCAAATTTAGCAGAGGACAAGTCCCAATGTATGTCAATTGAACTAGAGTTCACCTCTAAATTCTTGGACCCTCTTCTCTTAGAGAACAACCATGGCTTTATATCGAATCTACTGAGGGATTGATTGGTGGAATCATCGATTTGAACACTGAGACCTTGACCCATTAAATTCTTGGTCCATGTAATGGTAATCAAGCACGAAATGCCGCTGAATCCACATTTGTAGACACAAGCAACTAGATTTTGGGCAGTTCTAGTGGTGATTGAGGGTGAAGAATCAGAAATTTGTACCCCATTTTCACCAAAACAAGAAGGGAAGTCTCTCATTTTTCCCCCCTACAAGAAGATTCAAGAAACAGAAAGCAGTGCAAAACCTATTATAGCCCTAGTTTCAAAACACTCTCAAAACCAACATACCAAGAAAAACCTAATGTATACAGCAAATGGGTTGTACTCGTAATCCGAGTTGAATTCAAGGCAACCCACAAAAGAAAGAGGAAAATACAGAAAGAGGAAAGCAGGTAGAAATACAGACCTCAAAAGAATTGAAGCTGAAATGAATAAAGATTGGCAGAAATATGTTATCAAAATGCTTGTAGATTTGCTTGTGAGGGCTTCAAATGAGCTGGGTTGTATGTGTATGGAGACATGTTTAAGGTAGGTATCAATGGTTTTTAAGAAACGGAAAAAGGGTTTTGCTAGTTGGAAGAATTTGTTACAGCAGAATTTTAATTGAAGTGGGAATGAGACAGAAATGGAGGAGGGACAGAGAAACAGTGAAAACTGAACACAAAAGCAAAAAAAGTGGAGAGAGAGAGAGAGAAACGGTCTGGAAAAGGCTACTGAACGCTTGCTGGAAAGGGTCCCTCTTAATATAGCGTTACAGACTACAGATATGAAAAAAGTAGGACTCTCTCTCTCTCAAATACCCTTATGTAAACTTGATCTTGAAGCCTTCTGCTGCCTATTCTGCTGCAACAAAAGACAGTACCCCAAAGCAGAGAATATTTCCTTAAAGACCAAAATCTACATGGTCAAACAAATTATGCAAAACCACCGGTCTGAAAATCAAGAAAATAATAGTATCCAAAAAACACAATCCACGGGATGTCGTATTTGTTGGAGATTTGCACTGTAAATTACTAGTAAAAAAGAATGCAGCAATTCGAGAACACGCGTATACTTTGGTCAAAAGAGATAGAAAAGTGCTACAATACACACTTTTTATTTGGATAAATGCCACGAGCCAATATTCTAAAGTCTACAAGTCATATTAGCCTTCCTTTGCGTAAATAGTGACGGTCAAATATTGGATTCACATATTGGATTCACGTTACACAATCAATGAAAGACGGAACTACCAATCTTTGTTAAATTGCCGAGATTAATATACAAAAGTAATACGAGGTGTGTAACTTTCTAACCTCATTTATTTTTTTGGTAATGTTTCTTACTTCCGCCGGTCCTTCATCTATTCATAGAATCAGAATTTGAGACGAAAAGTTCTCCATAATTCGAAACGGTGGAATTCGTTTTGAATTCTGAACCATCCATTTCGAATTCTCTGAACATTTATGGGTTGAAAAATAATGGGGATTTGGAGTTCCACCAACAAACGGAAAGTTGGACCGGGTCTGCAACTGTGTTTTTCTGATGCGTCTCTGTTAACTTTCTTTTCATTTCATTTATCACGGCATCCTTCTTTCATGTCCCTTTCCCTCCCACGTGAAAACCAATTAGGCTAAGTTCCGGCATTTTTGAATTTTTTTATTCTTATTTAAATTTTCATCGCATTTGTCAGTTTTGCAACTATATTTTATGAATTATTGATTCATCTCGTCAAGACGAAAAGATTCTTTCTAGTCTTGTTTTTAATTTGATAGGAGGGGATATCTACGAGAAAATAAAGTTGCAACTCGTAGCAGAAGCAGTCGAGCTCAAATAGTTGGTTCAATTCAATGGTTGAAACTCATAAGTGGCTGGACTTACTCGGGTTCGAGTCCTCATAGTCTTTTATTAGAGTTAAATATACTCCTAACACAACCTAGTGGTAGGACATTAATTTCGGTCTCAAAGATGTGTATATCTTTCAAAAATGATTCAATTCAGACGCTAATTTGAATTTCTAATATCTATTTTACTTAATATGTATCTACTCTTTTTTTTGCAGCACTATTTTCTCGTTTGATTTGCTTTTATTGTAGCTGTTTGTTATACGCATACTGGCTTATATATTTTGATACTCAGAATGTCCGAGCCAGTTTACCCGTATCTCGATTAATTCTGAGAGTAAATTGCTATTCCCTCCGACACACCCCCGGCCCCACCTCCCTTTCCCAGATTACCCCCCTCTCTCTCTCTCTCTCTCTCCCATTTCTTTCTTTCCCAGTTTGTTCTTTTCTTTTCTTTTTCTTTTTATTACCGGTTTGGTTTTTTTTTTTTTTTTCATTTTATTTCTTTTTCTTTCTTTCCAGTTTGAATTTTTTTTTCTCTTTAATAATAGGTTCAAGTCTAATTCTAGACTTTGTAAAGTAATTGAGAGAAAAAAAAGTGTTTAAATTGATTATGTTTATCCGACTGTTTTATTTTTCTTTTTTTGTCCTTTATAGATTAAAAAAAATAGTTACGAAAATAAATGTTTCAAATTTCAATCCGTTTGAACCAGTGCAAAGATGTTATTTTTTTGATCATTTCATCCTAAATGGTCGTAATAAATTTTTGGCTTTAAGGCCTTTCAATGGACACCCTAAGAGAGTCTTGAAACTAAATAATGAGCCTTAAGATGTTTGTTGAAAGGCCTTAAACCAAAAAATTCATTATAACCATTTAAAATAAAATAATAATAAAAAACGACGTTTCAATGAACACTAAATAATGAACCAGTCCAAGGCCTTTCAATGAACACCCTAAGAGAGTTCTTAAACTAAATAATGAGTCTTAGGGTGCTCGTTGAAAGGCCGTAAAGCAAAAAATTCATTAAGATTACAATTAGCGTTCGGGAACTAATTACGAAATGTATTTTGCAAACGACATACTAATCCAGAATACAAATGTTATATTTAGGATTACTTTTTTTTAACTATAGTACAATTTAATAAATTTATTAACCATTATTTAGCATAGATCCTCTTAACTGATTCAGTAGAATGTTGCTTCAAATTACGTTTCTACTCCATATGATTGCAAATGGCTGGTTTCTATTTTTTTTTTTAAACTAAAACGGAAACGTTTTTCGTAGGGGCTACTGTGCCAATGGGGACAGCAGAGCCCTCGGGCCGCCTACTTTTTAATTTTTTATTTATTTAATAACTTATATCTTATTTATTTAATTTCTATAAATACACTATTTGTATATTTAAAAATATAATTCAAGAATTTAAGTGCTTTAATTTTCAATTCAGTTAAATCAGAGCAAAGATCGTTTTTTTTAATTATTTTATTTTAAATGGTTATAATGAATTTTTTGGTTTAAAGCCTTTCAACAAACACCCTAAGGCTCATTATTTAATTTCAAGACTCTCTTAGAATGTCCATTGAAAGGCCTTGAAGCCAAAAATTTATTACGACCATTTAGGATGAAATGATCAGAAAAATAACATCTTTGCACTGGTTCAAACGGATTGAAAATTAAAACACTTATTTTCGTAAGTATATATTTTAATCTATAAAGGACAAAAAAAGAAAAATAAAACAGTCGGATAAACATAATCAATTTAAACACTTTTTTTTTTCTCTCAATTACTTTACAAAGTCTAGAATTAGACTTGAACCTATTTTTAAAGAGAAAAAAAATTCAAATTGGAAAGAAAGAAAAAGAAATAAAATGAAAAAAAAAAAAAAAAACCAAACCGGTAATAACAGGAAAAAAGAAAAGAAAAGAACAAACTGGGAAAGAAAGAAAGAAAAAAAAGGGATAGAGAGAGAGAGGGGTACTATGGGAAAGGGCGGTGGAGCCGGGGAGGGGGGGTGAGTCGGGGGGGGGGGGGAATAGCAGGTCTCTTCTGAGAGCTTTAATCTTGCCGCTCACCTGCGAAAAGCACAATTACTGCCTTAAAATGACAAAGAAAATGAAGTATGGAGGCAAGTTAATTGCTTTACGAAACATTTGTCTTGTTTGTTTGCCCTGGGCCTTTTAACGAGTAACCATTATATATAGATAGTCATAGCTATTTAACAACCCTAATCAAGATTGTCCCCTTATTATTACTATTTTTTGTATATATAAAGAGCCAGAAAAACAGAGGCCCGTCCAATAAGGGAAAATCATGTGTGTTCTCCATGTCCACCCTGAGCTCTGATCATGTCCAATTGTCCATGTGATGATGGCTCCAACTGATCACTACTATTCGGGCTTCATGACCCCACCACATCCCCAAAGTTGGGCCCATGCTTATCTATCTATAATCTCAATATGCATGCCTGTGGGGATTGAACTCTACTCTCTCTCTCTCTCTCTCTCTCTCATGAGGCATACTCATCATCATAGAGGGTATCAATGCTTGAATCCATGCCACAAGTTGGTGATGATTATCGACATCTCTTTGTCATGATCGACTTTGACGATCTGTGTCTTGTCTTGCCATTAGTTTGCACTTTGCCCTATCCTAAAGCAAAAAAAAAATGAATGGATTATGCTGAAGAATACGGCCAAGTGATTGTAGAACTACTATTTCTTTACCATGTTCTAATTAATAAATCTAAGATTGAGAGTGTAATGTAGTTGCATGCGCAATGCAATCTATTCAGGACACTCGAATCTCAAAAATATAGCTACTAATGCGTCTTAGTAAAAGGAATAAAAATAACTGGAGACATGACTTTAATTTCGTTATCGTAAAAAGTATCGCTCTTGTAATTAGTAATACTCGTATTAATTCATTTGGGGCTAATTCCTATAGAGCTTTGCTCTAGCGTTAATTAGATCCTTATTAGCATACAAACTATGAAATTGGTCTCCCAAATTAATCGATGTACACGTAAGCTAGTCGGTCCAAACGCCTAAGTTATTAAAAAAAAAAAGGTTTGATCACATGAGTATTTCGTGAGGTTATTGACACAATTTGACAGTGTTGTTGCAGGGTGGGTGGCATTTATGCATGCGCCATCATTTAGCCCGAAATGTAGAAAGACCTACCTAATAAGTGGGCGCTATTATTAGCATCATTCACCTTTTAAAACCTCGAACCTATACATTCTCAGGTTATGTTAGATTATACTTGTGCCCAACCTCGAACCGACACATACAACTGAGCAGAGCAGAGCCAAGCCGAGTTTCAGAGCATTAAGTTCGGCTCATTTACTAAATTAGCTCGAAACTCAAGCTCGAGCTCGGTTCGATTACCAAACAAATCGAGCCGAGCCCTAACAAGTTAAGCCTTGAGTTGCTCGCACGATTCTTTTGCAGCCCTAAATCCCTGATCAAAGGTCAAAGCTATCCCTACCTCCATTTAAGGCCCACATAGCTGTGTAAAACGTAAATGTGAGCTTGTGCGTAAATATGCGTGTGGTTCTATCAACATTCGGCAAAACAAATAGGAGTGAAATCCATAACAATAAATCACTATAATCCAGAAAGAAAACAAAAGGGGTCTACATGACCCCATTTTCCTTCTTGTTTATCCCTACTCAGCTAAACAAAATGTAAAGGGCTCAACAGGACTAGTTAAAGATTTGTATAGCCCACAAACACTCAATATCATCATATGCATCCCCCAAGACAAAATTATGGAAAAATAGCTTTGAGTCGTACATAAAATTCAGACAGATAAAGGATGTTTGAAAGAAAAGCAAACTAGGGATGATTATCATCCAGCAAGAAAAACACAAGGGATTGTCATCACAAATACAATTTGATTCTGTTAACAGCAGGGGGTCATAAATGAAGCATCTGAACGTGATGGTGCTCAGAAAAGGTAATCACTCGAAAGACACCAGATTTTGCACGGAACAATGAATTCTCTCTGCCCGATGATCTACATAACCCTCAATAGAACTTGTATAGGCTGGCTTCAGCTAGCGATTGTGATTCGACAAAACCCCATGTGATTCTGGAACAGATACGTTCCTTCTCTCCACAGCGCTGAAACTAGAGCTTGAACCCCTGCTGCCATAAGATAAAAGGAGCAGGACAAATCAATTAACTAATGGCAACGACATGTTGCAGTTGTATAGCAGACAAATCTTCCCATTGATGTCACAAAAATAATAATAATAAAATAAAACAAAGAAGTTTACCAAGCTGGAAACAGTTCTCTACAAACCAAACTATGAATCTGAATCTTATCTCAGCACAAAATTAAGTCGTTCTTATTCATTTCCCTCTGTGGTTGATACCCTAGTAGCATCAGGCCATGATTTCAATTCACCTCAGTGAACATCTTCAATTTTCTAAGAGCCATATCCAACTAATAATTCCACAGATATCTCCCAAATTACATAACTAATAGTTTTTTAGACTCAGAGTGTCTCCCGAATTCCAGTCTCAGACTCTTAAGAGTGTGTCTCTCCAACTTGGATAGCAAACGTAAATAGCAATAAGTTCCAAATAGCAATGTTCTAAAAGTCGCTAGGCACTAGTCGGGCGGTCGGCCCCCTTCGAGCGAATAATCGGATTAAGCGGTGCATATTAATTAGTAATCGGCAATTAATCGTTAGTCGGACCTAATCAGATAGGCCCCGCCAGTGATTAATCACCGATTAGATCCTTGTTTTAGAACACTGCCAAATAGGAAGTGAGGACTTATAGTCCGCCCTCACCACATGTCACCAATAGCCTTTGCATGCCAGCACTATACAGGATGTAGAAGCCTCATCGAAGAACATGTGTACTTCTTTATATTGCTCCTTCCAAGTTGAGATGTCATCCCATCAACGTAGATCAAGACACCCAATGTCTTGGAGTTTAAATTGACAGTCTCTTTACACTTTTGGCACATTGAGTTGGTCCAGGCACATTGCCTTGGCCCAACCATTATGCACCCTCGCAAGCTCAAGCTTGTGCAGATCTAGTACACAATCAAAGTGCAGCCTCCACACCCATACCGTGAACCACTACTTGCTACAAGAGTGTGGTCATGCAACTCATGAGCTAGAGGAATACACATTCCGTCAGCAAAAATCACGTAAAGACTAATCCTAGAAAGGAGAAATATCTGCTAAGTGAAGTGGTCTCCTATCGTAAGATACTTCCTTTCACTAGAGTACATGGCTGAGGATGGAGAGAAGAATTGAGCCTTTCCTTCTCACGCCTGAGCTCTGAAAATCATGAAAATGGAAAACCTATCAAGAGAAGAATCATGAGAGAACGAAAGTGCAGCAGGGTTCCAATATTTTCGCACTAGTTGATGATCAACAGGTATTAGTGACAGCACCTCGCAATCAAACTCAGAAGTCTGTTTGCCTACTGGCTTATAAGGTTCCATTGTTGAGAAGCAAGCAGGCAAACAATGAAGCGAAGGTAGAGTGAAGGGTTTGCGGGTTCAATGAGGGGAGGTACCAGGAAGATTATTAAAGAAGGAAAAATGTGGTCCCCCTTCCTAGAAGAGCATTGCATTGCATAGTCCATACAGCATCCCTACTTGGAAGTTGGAACCACATCCCACAATTTGGTATTGGCTGAGATAGATCAAACTTCACAGAGGCAGCCACCTCGAGTAGCTGCAGACACGTTCATGCGTACAAGTCTTCTCCATTTGGATGACAATTGACAAGGCAGCCCCCTGGCACAGCCGCATGGACATATCCCATTCTCATACATAGAGCCTCGAGTCATCACCTCACGGGTATAGGTGACTTCCCAAATGGACTCTAGGAACCACCGGGATCCCCACCCAACTGATCATTGCTTCCCCTTCCCTCATCCCCTTTTACCTTAAGGTTGTCTTAGTTCACATCTAAGCCTAATCTTATAATGCGCTGAATTATCTAACATCAACATTCAGGTTATGCCATTCAAGGCATGTCATGAGGCTGAAAACTTATATCATCTCACGGTGAGACACATGATCCCCTTTTTCTCATAACTCGTGACTAGCCGGTGTAGGAGAAAACTCTACTCATACAACTCGCTGACAAGCATGATGGAAGAAAGCCTTAAACAAGCATATTTTTAATAAGGACCATAGCAATTGAAAAAAGGAAAGACAAGAAAAAAGAAAACCCTGATACACGTGATTCATTAGGAACCAGTGAGAAGGGGGCGGCCAAGGCCCGTGGATATGACAGTTTGCTCATCATGGTAAAATGTGCATGTCATTTTTTCGATATTGTAGAGGTGGAAAAGATATAACAATAAATAAAATGATGCAGGTGAAGATGAGGGGTATTGGACCCGCCGGTAAGTGCCACATGGCAATCCTCTTCCGGATACCCACATTAACTTTCCTCAAATAGCTGGGATTTAAGTCTAAGGTACATAGAAACATGTGGACCAAAATACAGTGGGGGAAAAAAACAAAGTAGGAAGTACCCACAGCAGAGCAACATGGTTATTTGGTAAAGGAAGTTTATTACGATCACAAAAACCATGCACCTGCTCCCAATGGTAATATGCATATCATAATTTTGCTTCCAACTGACATACTCAAGAAGGAGATGGGGGCTGCAGCTTATAAAGCATATAGACCTGTTCCACTCCCAAGTCCTAGGATCAAGAGACAACATTTCTGAATGAACAATTCCTTTTTCAGAGTCACTTTTATTATATGAAACTTCATGGAATAGCTACCACATAACATATCATCAAACATGAACACAATTAGTGCATTATCACATTTCACCTCAAGTTGCTTCAATTTGGGACCGACCAAAAATACAAGAAAGAAAAGCATACAACAATTTACAAAGGATAGTGGGCTCAAATTCAACTCTAATGATAATATTTGGATCTGCACGTTGCCTTTTCAAAATCGATTGCCATATTCTGCCCTCATCTTTGAACTTTAAGCAAGATTCCAAGTGTTTCTGCATATTCCATAGACGAAACTATACATTTAAACTTATTTGTGCATTAAATCATCACTGCAGTGTCTAATCCATACGTTCATAGGTGGGAGCTTTTCATGTGGGATCCTTTGGCATCCGTAACCTCAAAAAAAAATCTCTATTTAGCTTCCAAGAGTTTCATATTTGTGTAAACATTATTACCCAACCGGCCAACCCAGCCTTTTTAAAAGGCCAAAATTCACCTCCATTGCAAATGCCCCAGAACACCAACACTATGGAAGTCAATTAGCTATTGAATGACAAGGATGTAACTCTTGCACAAGGCAGTTGTAAACCTAAGACGAGCCATTTCCTCCAAAGCCTAACCATCACATGCTTGAATGGCATAATTCCTTAAATATTTTATCCAGCTTTTAATAAACACATTGAACCACCCTCCTCTCTCTATTCATTGTAAATCAAATTACAGATTGAGTGATTCCTTGTAGAACACAAGCTAGGCATAAAAATCAGCTAAGACGGTGGAAAGTTACAATTCAAAACCCCTAAAAAATATGAAACAGGCTCAATTTTATCAAACTCACAAGCCTATTGATATCTGTCCTCCACCCAATGACAAAGAAGACAGAGATACACACACACACACAAGGAATAGTGAAGAGTGTCAAAATTATTGCACACGTATGCCAATCGATATTTGTCCTTCATCCAAATGACAAAGAAAACACACACACACACACAGAATAGTGAACATACATGGCGATTAAGCATCAGCACCCTCGGTTCCACCAAATGGATCATGGGAAGGGCCAGTATCCTGTCCAATATGGCGTTGCACAAGCCGCTGCAGATCAGCCATGACTTTTTGTTCCCTCTTTGCTTTCTCCTCGTAGTTAAACATTGCCAATGCCCGCTTGTCCTCAGCACTATAAACCTGGTTTTCTTTCCTGATACGAATCGCATTCATCCTTTGATGCCTACTACCGCTCATCACATACCCAAGAGTCTCAAACTTCTGAATCTCATCAGCCGAAAGACCGACTTCACCTCTACGCGGGATACGTTTCCCTTGTTGAACATACTGAGCAATGGCATCACCTTCACCAGGCCTGAGTGCTCCTCCGTAGCTAATATGCCCTTCGGCTCTAGGCAATGGCATTGGTCCAACCACTGCTTCATCCTCCAAAGCGGGTTTCTTTCGCAATTCCATCATCTCTTTCAACAAAAGCGCTTCACTAGCGACCTCAGCTGTCTTCAAATCCTCTTCCTTAAATTTAATCTTTGCATCAACTTCATCTGAATCAGAACTCCCAACATCCGATTCTCTCTTTCTCTTTCCCTTTGTTATCGAAACTCCTTTCTCTTTCTTCAATTCCTCACTTTCACTACCGTCACTCTCACTTTCATCACTATCTCTACTCTTCCTTCTACTACTCCTTTTCCTCTTACTACTACCACTCCTCTCCTTTCGCCTGCTTCGACTACTCCCCGACTTCTTCTTCCTCCGTCTCCTATCTTCTTCTGATTCATCACTAGATTCATCCGATTCAGTAACACCCTCTGATTCAAGTTTCCCACTTTTCCACCCAGACTTCGAACTCCTACTCTTCCTCCTCACCGCCGAATCATCTGATTCAGATCCCAAACCGTCCAATTCACTATCACCCTCTGATTCAAATTTCCTACTTTTCCGACTAGACTTCGAACTCCTACTCTTTCTCTTCCTCCTCACCGGTGAATCATCTGATTCAGATCCTGAACCGTCCGATTCTGACTCAGACTCTGATCCCACTTCCACTTTAGATTTTCTCCCTCCATTTTTTTCCTTCTCACTAAAATCACTAGTTTCCTTCTCCCTCTCATACTTCTCTGCAATCTCCTCCGGTTCCTGTTCATACAATTCGTCCTCACCTCTATCAGGACTAGGCGTAACCTCCCAAACATAACTCTTCACCGGAAAAGTCTTCCTAAGTTTCTGACGCTTAAGCCTTCTATAATCCTCGAAGCTCAAACCTTTCAGCTCCTCGTCCGACTCTTCCGCCTCTAACCCCCGCCCGTTCCTTCGATCTCGATCGAGAAACGGTGCCGCATGATTATTATTATTCCGCTCATCGTATCCAAGTATTTTATCCGATTTTAGGGTTTGGAATCTAGGGGGACTTTTCCTAGAGTATGATGAATAATCTGGCGAAGACCTACGGGTGTGGTGATGGTGAGAGGGATTGTGTTCGTACCTTGTTGGGTGTCCGTTTGAGGGGCTGCGGCGGCGACGGTGGTAGCGATCGGGTTCGGGCGAATAGCGATCGGGTTCGGGCGAATAGCGGCTGCTTTGTCTGGAGGTGCGACGGTGTTGGTCGGGGATTTCGGGTTCGGGCGAATAGCGGCTGCTTTGTCTGGAGGTGCGACGGTGTTGGTCGGGAATTTCAACGGCGGAGGAGAGTTTGCCCATTCTGAATTAGGAGGATTGGGGGGAATCAGTTTCGTTTTGTTATACCCTAGCTGGAGGAGGGGAGTATGTATTGGAAACGGATCCTCTTGGTTTATTGACATTTTTAGTCCCCAAAGTATTACTCGCATTCCGTTTTAATCCCCAATCTACCAATTGCTCGGAATTGATCACCAATGTTTCAATTTTGTGTTTAAAAGGTCTTCACCGTTAACTCCGTAGCCTCGTCAAAATAATTGAGAAAATTACAAATATCACCCTTAAGATTTATAACTACATTTCAGTTAAGCCCCTACCCTATTTCTATAAAGTTTATTCGAATCATTTTGGGGAGTGATTTTGCCACTCCCTTGTTTTTGTTAATGTCACTCTCCTTTATGTCTTGATTAGATGATTTATTTTGTGAGAGGGGGAGTGGCAAAATCAATTTCCATCTTTTTTTCTATTTGTTTGTTTTGCGTAATTTTTTTGGATTATTAATTCGTCTCAATCAGAGGAATTTAAAAACTAAAAATTGTTATGGAGGTAAATTTTTTTGAATAAATTATGACAATAATATTTAAAAAATTGTTTGTTCCGGCCACGACCTCTCGTAACTCACTTGTCACCGCAATCACTCACCACCTTTGCCACTTCAACCTGTACCATAGCCACCTATTCAAGTCACCACCTCATAGAATTCATAACTGTCAAAGTTTGACTCCCCCATTATCGCTTATGTTCTGGCCCCTCTCCCTCATTCATTGTTCTATCTTTATGCATATATGAGTCATTTACCTTATCTTTCATATGGCATATACGTAAATATATAAAAGAAGTTAGAAAGTAAATAAACATACATACTCGAATAAAAAAAATGTACATATATTAAGGCCTGTTTTCAAGAAATCAAAAGGTTGGATTACTTTTTTTGTCTTTATTCAATTTTTTTTTTAATTTTTAGTTTAGTATCCATTTTTCGTGGATTATTGATTTGTATCGACAAGAGGAATCTAAAAAATAAAAAATTAAGATAATTTTCTTTAAAAAGTTCATAAAAACCAACCAATAATCCACAAAAAATTATGATAACTTTTTTTTGTCTTTATTCCAAAAAAATTAGTTTGGTTATTAAGTTTTTAAACCCTAACCCCTAACCGTAAACCCTAGGGTAGTGTTTAAGGGTTTTGGGTTTAAAAACTTATTAACCAAACTTAAAAACTTATTATTGGTTTGTTTTTAATGAACTTTTTAAAGAAAATTATCTTGATTTTTTTCATTTTAGATTCATCTTGTTGAGGCAAACCAATAATCCACGAAAAATGAATGCAAAACTAAAAATGATTTTTTTGAATAAAGACGAAAAAGTAATCTAGCTTTTTGATTTCTAAAAAACAGGCCTTAATATACGTGGGTTCTATGAGGTGGTGACTTGAATGGGTGGCTATGGTGGGTTGAAGTGGCAAAGGCGGTGGGTGATTGCTGTGGTAAGTGACTTATGAGCGGCAGTGGCCGGAATAGACAATTTTTTGGATTATTGTCGTAATTTATTCAAAAAAAATTACTTTCGATTTTAATTTTTAGCTTTTGAATTTCTCTCTTCGAAATGAATCAATAATTAAAAAAAAATGATGCAAAACAAACAAATGTGAAAAAGATTTGAATAAACTTTATAGAAATAGGATAGGGGCTTAACTAAAATGTAGTTATAAATTTTAAGGGTAATATTTGTAATTTTTTCAATCATTTTGATGGAAAGAGACTACGAAATTAATTGTGGGGACCTTTTAAACACAAAATTGAAACATTGGGGACCAATTTCACGCAATTGATAGGTTAGGGACTAAAAGGGAACGCGAGTAATACTTTGGAGACCAAAAATGTCAATAAGTCTGATCGTCTTTGGTTCATGTTTTGAACTCGAGGAGACAGTCGCAATCTAAATTGTTCAATACTATGATCAATGGGTCAGATCTTCTCAGAAACACTAAAACACTAAAACGTAAGCACAAAAGGCTTTACATTCATTATTAATTTTTCTTACAATTAACTCTGCCGAGTTTTTAATTATGAAAATTTATCAATAAATAGCAGATTACATGTCAAATCTTGAAGGGGTCCATTGATGTAGTTGGAAATCCACGACAACACAATAAACCCAATACCCAAAATTTTCAATTCTTCTAAAATCTTTTGAATAGGCGTAGGAAAACAAAATAAAAAGTTTGTTGAAAAAAGAAATATTATGTGATAAAATTCCAGGGGCACGTGACCCCCTTGGGTCTTAATTTTTTAAAATAATGGATATTTCTTGGTTTTTAGCGATTTTTTTAAAAGCTTTTTTTTAAAGTATTTACAACATCGAACAATACAAAACGTAAGGAAGTATAAACTGAGATTAAAAAAATTCAAAGAATACAAATAAAAAAACAAATGGATCAATCATGGATCTACCTTCTCCAAAATCACAAGACCACCACCTATTTGAACACAACTGAATTTATTTGGATAAAAAGAGATGAGTTTTGACTTTGGGATTTGTTTTTTTTTGTAGTGTTTGGAATATCTATTGGTATAGAAAATGAGTGCGGTGATTATTTTTTTTAAAAAGAAAAAGGAGAGTTTGCCGTCTAAGTATCTTGGAAATTGTTTCGTTGAAATTGGGGGTTTATGTGATACACAATTTCACAAAAAGAAGTTGGTGCAGTGTGAGTTTAGAGAATAAAGGGGCATGCAATATGATTAGAATGAAATCTAGGGCTGCTAGTGATATTTACTCTTAATTGACGTCGGCTTTCAAAGCGGAGTCTACTCTGGATTTGACTCAATGTAGCCCAGCCTATTATCACAAATGCAAAATCTTAATTTAACTACTCGATAAGACGTTTATTCATGTCGGATTAAAACGAATTTTTCTAGGTTTAGTTTTATTGATGATTTATACAATATGAACGATGTAGATCTTGAAATAAGTACATATTTGATTACAAATGTAGCAGGAGTGTGTTAAATAGACTTCTCATGTTGAATCTGCGAAGTCTATATTAACCAAAAGCGTGTTTGATTTTTGCGCTTTCCTAATTTTGCGGCCAGAAGCAAAGGTTAGCGTCCAGGAGCAAAAGTTAGCGGGCACTGTTACAAGGAAGCGTATTTCCATTTCACGCTTTCCTATCAATAAGGCCACGGGTTAAAGGATAGCGCATTTCACGCATCTTGTTCACTCTCACACAGAACCCAGGGGCTCCAACGAAACTCACGGAGAACCCCAGCACCGAACTTGATTCTCGATGATCTGATCGCCCAGCAGAACAGCATTCCTCATTCGAAGCATTTCCCTCATTCAAGTTCTTCAAACAAGATTCCTGAAATGCTTTTGGCTTGTAGTCATTCGGGACTTGTGGATAAGGGGGCTTGAAGTCTTCCATGGAACTCGGAAGACCGACTTTGGCTTTACAGGCAAGTAGTCACTCTTCCAACTCGACCCATTTAACTGATTGCATCTTCAGTATCTCATGATCTTTGGGGAGAGTACTCGTGTTTTTTCCCCCCTGCTCAAAGTCTTATATTTTAGTAGCACTTGATAAGATCAGTTTTTTTTTTTTCTCTTCTTTTTCCCCATGCTTGATTACAGTCTACAGCTGCTTATTCATTATGTTTTCCTTTGTATGCGGTTCACAAACTCCTGATCTTGATTAGTATCATTTTCCGTGACAAATTCCAGTTCTATGCCGGCTCATTTTTCATTATTTTTGTTTGAAATTATCTCTTAGGAACTTTCTTCTTACCACAACCATATTTTTTTTAGGCGCATCTAAAGTTTTTCTAAAGTATTTCTAAATGTTTGTTTTGTTTTCCGTTTTTGTGTGATTCCCTTTTGTTGTACTGTGAACATCATACTCCTTGGTACCCCTAGTTCGACCTGATTTTTTTTTTTTGGGTTTTTTCCCATTGACTACTCTCCTCTTTTGAGCTAAAATGTTTTATGTTTTTGTGGCCAAGAGCGGATATTCTCTTTGCTAATTTACTTTTTCTTTTTTAACTTTTACAATTGCTGCCCGGACCAGTTCAGTCTTTCGAATTCAGCTACCTAGCTAGCATTTGTGTGTGTGTGTGAAACTCAATTGAATTCTGTTCCGAATTACTTCCAGAATTTTCTGTGAAACTCAATTGAATCCAGTTCCGAATTTACTATCCCAGCTTCGACACAAAGGCCTTTGAAGCTCCAGAGCCATCAGGAGTGCAAACATTTGCGGCGGTGAGTGAATGCTTAGTTGCTTGCTTCTCCACTCCTCTCCAATTCTCCACTTTACCGGATTGTCCACTTTGTTTTTTACAAAAATGCATTGGTCTCATCTTTGCACCTAATCTGGATGGTTGTCAGTTGGGACATCCCTATGTAAGTCGACTCTGCTGCTGCCATGGAGTCCAAGTACACAGCATTTTCAAACCCTGCCTCACTTTGCACCCTTGACTCGTTCTCTTCAATCAGATTTCCTTGGGACAGCCAAACATTAATGTCATGCTTTGTGTTGTCTTCTGGCGGTTTCTTGTCTTTACAGGTGACACCAACATTCTGTTCGGCTATGTCAGGGAGTTCTTGAAGAAATCTACACCATGATGAAGGTTTCAAGCAGCGTCTCTCTTTCTTTATTGTTGGTGCTTTGTGTTTTCTGCCCGGCGTTCCTTTTCTTAGATCTAATACCCACACTTTTCTCCGTGTTAGGAATTCTCTAGTCGTGGGCTATCGTGTTAATGATCTTGTTCTTCGATTTCCTCGTCACACTCCGAAATGTCGTGAGGTTCTTAAAGGTGAAGCTGCGGAGCATTTATGGATGCAAGAAGCTGCTTCTGTGTGTCTCTTGTTTGCTTATCTTTACTTAAAAGCTATTCTTTTGAAACCTGTCAGGTCACATATTTCTTGTGTTATGCATTGAGATTCTTGCGTGGGGGTTCGCTCGTCTTGCACTTTTCTTAGTTGAATAATTGTTCGATCGTCTTTTCGTTGAGGAACTGACCTATTGTTCTGGAGATGGTGAAGCATCCATGGTATTCTCTGGAACTGTTGTACATTCAGATGGTATAGTTGCAACTTCCGCTGATTGTTTGAAACATCTCAAAGGCACCGAACATGAGGTGACGTTTAGTAGAATATTTTCAGATTTCGTGTAAGTTTTCTAGTTATACCGATTACCGACAAGTGCATCCGGCAATGTTCCTGGATTTTGGGGAAGTCAAGCATAAGTCACAGCTCGCCTTGTTTGTGATTATTGCACTGTGAAACCAAAAACATGTATAATAATTCCACTTTGTTGATGCAGGATTGCGAGTAGTTTCCTCCTAATGATTCACGACATTAGGAGATCACAAATGAAAAAATCAACTTCAATTCTTGATCTCTTATTAACACTCAACAACAAATCGGTAATTTTAGTAATTTTTTGGGTTCCTAATCTTTAATTCACACTCTTATAGAATGATAGTCTTTCCATAATGTACTTAATATAAAAATGGTTTTCACAATGAGACCTTAGATGTCACTTCTAGTGGTCAAGGCACGCTTAAAATTATGTTAATAACCCATAATCAATGTCATACTTTGCTTAATATTAAAATAATTTCGCCTTGGAAGGCTTGGATATATATATATTTTTTATCCGCGTGGTTGTGTTTGTTCTCTCCTGCCTTTTGTTACTTTTCCTTTCCTAGTTATATGGAATGAACAAGTGCATTACCTAACTTGCCGAACAATGAAGTTTGTCTCATCTTTATTGCTCATTAGTCATTACTATGTTGTTCCTTCATGGTATGTGAATTCATAGCTACTCTATTTTGGTGTGCTTGCGCAGAAGTTGTGATGTCGTAAACACGTTAATACTTTTATTTGACGCCACGCAGCATGCTAATTTTCAAGTACTTATTATTGTTGTTAGTTATTCATGTGATGGGAAGAACTCAAGCAACACAGTAGAATAAGATGATAAGCATTCATTAGCATAGGATTGACATGAGATCTGTATATATTTCCACAGATTAGAAAGGTGGATTTTGTTAGCATCATGGAAAGATAATTCGAGTTAACTGTTCAGTGTTCACTGTAAAGTAGATAGGCCAATGTTCTCATCTTCTTTCTGGTTTTGTTCAACTAATTATAATTCTAGCTTATCCCCAATTCTTCAATCTTTTGGTTTAAGGCTCCGAAGTAGCAAGCGATCATACAGAACAACCCGTTTCCAGGCGAGGACTTAGCTAACACAAACAATCAAAGTATCGAGGACTAGACAATGCGCCCTTTCCAATCTTCCAGAGTGTGGTAGAACACCTTGTTCTCCAGCTGGGCTGAATTCATGGAGATGTTGACTGGTTCTTTCAAGAAGACACCAGCCCTTTCAACAAGACGATATATGCTCTTATAAATTCCTGTATCAGTTTTGTGCATATTTGATGCCATTGTCTGTTAAGTAAAAATGTTTGCAGATAAAGGTGATTTGATTGTTTATTTGGTTGGCATGTTCAGTACACTGCAACTTTACGTAAGGCCGGCAAAGTTTGTTTTTTGGAGGTGATAGTGGAAAAGTTGACATATTAGTCACCCTTACAGGAATTGGTGGGATTTAAGTAGTAGAATTATGCAAGCGAATATGCTGCAACAGTTTGTAAATCACTCTAGTCTGATCTGCGAATTTGTGTTCAATTCTAAGATGAACCTTGTTCAAATTCCATGAATATGCACAGTATTGTTCTCATTACCAGTAGGAAAGTGGAAACGAGGAATGTATTGAAATTTTCCTCTTGTTTTCTCAGTCATGGATGTGCTTATATTTGGTTTGGCTATCCTCTGCTTACAAAGGAGGAAAAGTCAAGGAAGCAGATGAAGGTGGGGAAGAACATGGCCATTTACCCACTCAAACAACTCTTCCAGAAATTTTGAGATGTTCCTGTGATAGTTCAACAAAATCTTTGGTTCAGTTATTTGTAATCAAGTAGTACGAATTTGTTGGGGAAGAGGACGGAGAAAGGATCCTTTGTGTTTGCAAGGCATTTATGTAGTTTTGTATGCAGGTTTGCATATTTGCACTTATCCAGGGATTTTATGGATGGGGTTTATTATGCTTGGGTTTTATGGTGAAGTTAAAGATTTTTATTGGTTTGAGTGTCAAATTTTTTGGTAGCAGTACTGATGCTAGAATGTGGTGAATGGTATATGAGGCATGAGTTAGTCTTGCTTTGTTTTGGCTGTTTATGAAGCTTTGCTATTGTGTTTCTTTTGTTCAAAAAGAATTTTTCTGCTCCATTCATCTCTTTTTTCTTCCTGTACGTTCCCATTTTGGGTCTTCAAGACTGGGTGTCCATTTTAAAAAGTCCGATTTCATAATCGTTTTTAGATGATAATGAATACTTCTGTGTCCATCAAAGGGAAAGTCATATTCCCTATTATTCGGAGTGTGAACGCAGTAAACCTCATCTCCTTGAGATTTTGAATATCCGTTGGAGGACAAAGGATGCAGAACTAATGTGGTTGCCGACGTACGTAGTCTGATGTAATGGGGAAAGCCACCTATGTGGCCAATGGTTGATACAAAATGTGTTTGACTGGATGTGGATGTTGCAATATGATTCTTTTTTATGATCATACTAGTGAACCATTTCTGTTGTTCAATTGATCACCTTCTCATGAGGATTTGATAATGGAGTATTCTTTCTAAAGTCATAACAAGGTAAAGGTAATGGAGAGTTATGTTCATTATGTTTGGGAAGCAAGTTGTGCTAGTTAGCAGATCAAAAAAAAGAGAGTTAGTGCTAGTTAGACCTTTGTATATGGTGTGGAAAGTATCGAAATGCTTAGGCATGTGCTTTTGAGATACAACCCACGTGGTGTTCCAACTCCATCCATAATCATCATTCCATCATGTGTTGAGCATCACGTAGCGGTGTCGAGCGATGTTGCGTTTTTTGGTGGCACAAAGTTGGGTATATTACTAAGTAAGTTTTTGTTTTTAAAGGGACTAAATTGAAGAAAAAGACAATACTCGGATCAAAAAAGAAAAAGACAATACTGTAAGGAAAAATCCTTAAATATCGAACAAAACCCGCATTCGCCAAGTACATATATTTCCTTTTCCTCATTTTACAGAAACTCTCCTCCGTCTAGGGTTTTTGCGGCTTCCTCTGTTCTGTTCGGCAGCACTTGAGCAGCTTCCCCAATCTGAAGCCTTAGCAATGGTAAGCCACTGAACTGAGAACTTCGCAGCATCTACAAGTACGTGTTCCTGTACCTTTTACGTTTTCGATTGATTGATGTATTTCTCTGTTCACTTGCTCGATCTGTGCAGTCGCTGGTAGCGAATGAAGAGTTCCAGCACATTCTCCGTGTGCAGAACACCAACGTCGATGGGAAGCAGAAGATCATGTTTGCCTTGACCTCCATTAAGGGTATCGGCCGCCGTTTCTCCAACATCGCTTGCAAGAAAGCCGACGTCGACATGAACAAGAGGTTTTACTATTATTCCTTCTCTCTCCGATTCAATCGTTTGGATTGTTTGCAAATTCGTTTTTCAGCATTCGTACGCAATTCATTCTAGCGTCTGTGTGCTGTATTTGTTTAACTGCTTAAATGGTACGTTGAATTTGTGGTGTTGTGATTGTAACTGTGATTTCATCTGTCAGGAGTGGTTTCGCAATTGCCACAATATGCAACTAATTGACTCCAAGAGTCTTTATGCATTTGTTAGCATTTCTTGTACTTGTTCCCCTTGTCCCGGGTAATACTGTGGGAAAAGTGAATGAATTAGGCCCAACAAGAGTTCCATCATTTCTTATGTTGCTTTTTATTGTTGTTTTTTATGGTAGTCTTTTAAGATGATCGTTTGCGTTGTGCCAAATTCACGCATTCGTGTTGCTGGTGGTGCTTACTTGTGACCTTAATATCTTTCAATTATATGAAGTCTCGGTGCAGTGGTGCAAATGATTTGGATTTTTCTGCCTTTCATTTGGTTCTGTTTTTTTTTGGGTAACGCAGCCTGCTATTGTTCGAGACTATATGGTCATACTATGTCAATGCAAATTGTGTAAACGTTCAAATTTTGTGGGTTGTCCTTTATAATTTATGAGGGAAATTACATAAGGTTTATTCCCAGATAATAAGTTCTTGGGGGGTAGAAGGCGAAAGGCCCTAACCTCAGGGTTAGTAGGCTATGATATAACCACTGATTGATCGGCCTGTGTTGGAACTTTTGTGTAGAAGCTAAATTATCTGCATAGTTTGTTGTTTTCAAGATGCTATGCAGTAGAGAAAAGCTAGCTATGTGGGAATAGTTCTAGAGCTCTTTACTGGCAAGGATGGAACCAGAGGGGAACTAGTAGGGGCCGTCGCCTCTTACAATTTTAGAAACTACTATTACGTTGAAAAAAAAATTATCATCAAACTAATAGTAACGTGTTTAATATTTTCTGAGCCTTATACTCCTATAAGGGCTTTTAGTCAAAACTAAAATGGGCAAATCTACGGAACGTAAAAATCACATAAGAAACATGTTTAATTTTGTTTGTAATTGTGTTATTTTGTATTTTTTGAGTTAGTAAAATTCACATTATTGTCTTTCTTTAGTTTAGTTTTTTTGATTGTTTATATTCGTAAAAATCCTGGCCCCATCCCTAATTATTGGTCCTGCATTGGTTTCTCTACCAGGATTGTGTAAATTTTTCTCGAATATAAATCTTGTAGGGCTGGTGAGCTTTCGATGCAAGAGCTGGATAACCTGATGACCATTGTTGCTAATCCTCGTCAATTCAAGATTCCAGACTGGTTTCTAAACAGGAAGAAGGATTACAAGGATGGCAAGTTTTCTCAGGTTACATCTAACGCATTGGACATGAAACTCAGGGATGACTTGGAGAGACTTAAAAAGATCAGGTAACTTAGCTTCATCCCTTGAATATTAACATCAATTTCATACTCTTCGATTTCACAAACTTTAGTCTACTTTAGCCTTCTGTATTCACTACTTTTTGCGAGATTAAGCTGTTCATTGCTCCTTTTTTTTGGTTTCCATTTGGGCAGAAACCATCGTGGTCTCCGTCACTACTGGGGTCTTAGGGTTCGTGGGCAGCATACCAAGACCACTGGCCGCAGGGGGAAGACTGTTGGTGTCTCCAAGAAGCGATAAAATCTGGTTCTGACGGGTAGCTTTGTATTGTTCTTGCGTCTAGTTTTGTTTGGTTATAGACTTGTGCCTGCTATTACGGCTGAGTTTAGATGGTTTCTTCGTACTATTTTTTTAACGGCAATTGGGCGACAGTTTATCAATATTCTTTTTTCTAAATCGTGATGGCTTCTCATTGATGTCCTATTGTTCTAGGTTGCCATGGATTTCCTTTGGTCTTCAAAAACTCGAGTTGTTGAAGTTGTATTGTGATTTTAGCACTGTGGGCATTATGAATTTGAGTTCATATTGGGCATTTATGAATCAGTTTTAACTTTGTCATAGAAGGGGTAGATCCGACTTTATTGAAAAACCAGACAGGAAAACAAGAAAATTCGAATGGAAAGATAAATACTGGGTACATGCCTGCAACTAATTACACACACACACACACACACACACACTATTGGAGTTGTCCGACAAAACTACAACCTTCAACTTAACAAGTGGAAAACAGATTTCACAAGCTGGATCTTCTTTTACACGTGAAAACAAAAACCAAAGACCCTGACTGCCACAACCATTACATCACTCATAGGCCTACTGCTTTACTGCACATTAAGCCTTGCTGCAGCAGCCATTGAATCCGCCACGCCCCCCGGATGTGCAGCCATCAGGGGATTGTTCCTGATCTCCGCACTGATAACCCCCTCTGCGTCTTCCCTGGTCGCAGGTCTGTCCGCCGGTAGCTTTGAAGTTGCATCCTGGTAATCAAACAGCCATTACATTAAGGTAGTGTCTTACTATTATCTGTCTAGTTCACAGTAGTATTCCAACAACATTGTCAAAACAAACGGAAAAACTTGGAAAATGGAACATGCGGTTGGAAGTGACAAGTAGAAGGAATTATCAATTTTGTACCTCCAAAACATCACTGATCGTGGTCTTGTCCTCGTCCCCTAAGGTCCGGACATTGTGTGTGGCTGCAGACTGAGCGGCAGCGCCGATTCCGCCCGGGAGTATCGTGCCAGTGGCTCTCTCCGCTGCCTGAATTGCGGCAGCATCGCTCAGGTCGACAGGCTTGTCTCCACCAGCCCCGAGGGCGGATGCTTCCAGAGCTTCTCCGATAGTGATCGGATCCGAACCCAGAATAACTGGATCCGGAGACATCACTTGCCCTATTATTGTTGGCACTGTTAATGGCTGGCTGTATTGCCCCACAACCTGTTTTTTGTTACATTGACAAACGAAAGGTTTGATTAGCCCATCCATAATTCTACGTACCAAGACACCCAGAAGCAGAATTTTATTTTATTTTTGAAACGGGAACAAATTTATTGAGAAAATCTTGATAAAGTGTACCCAGAAGCAGAATTTAATTATGTTTTAAACATTTGTAAGCACCCACAAATAATAAAGATTTTAAGAAGCCAAACCTGGTCACCAACCGCCTCAACCACGATACGTCTGGCCCCGACATCCGTTTCCATAACGGTGACGCCCTGATCCCTGACCACGTCCGTCATGTCGCGGTGGCCGACAGTGCCGAGCCGCTCGTTCACCGCCGCAGCCGACTGCATGATTGCCGCGCCGCCGCCCGTTTGAGTCTTCCCAAGTGCTATCTGCTCGGCCGTTTGCATGGTGGCTGCATCCTGTGGCGCAATGGGTCGCGAAGCCAGATCGCCGGAGACGTCAAACACGTCGCCGTACGTGATCGGTTCTTGCTCGCTCGACATGGGTCCTCGTCGTTGTTGTTCCTGGTTCATCTTGTCTTCCATAGAAACAGAGTACTCCTATATCCTAGTGTCTTGAGTTTGGTATTTTTGGTGCGTAGTAAGTATAATCTAGCGCCACATGTCCATTTATATAGTCCGCATAATGAAACAACTGTCCCAATTATGTTTTTATTTATTTATTTATTTCTATTTTCAGTTTAAAAAAAATAAAAATAAAGGGACAGCAGAGGGTTTATTTTGTTACACGTGGTGGTGATTTGGCTGGGTTCGACACTTGGCAATTGGATATTTTTAGAGTCCCAATTGGATATTTACCAATTGGATATTTTTAGAGTCCCTACTTCTCTCTTTTACCAATTGGATATTTCTAGAGTCCCACTCAGAGTGTAACGAGTAATCTGATATGATTAAACAAGTTCTTTGAGTGGATGTGGGAACCCAGTGCTCGCGGGAATGGAGGATGCCTGCGAAGTAGCACCCTACAAAGCGGTCGCTCATCTCGATACTCGACGATTCGATCTTAATCGAGTGATGGACGGCTCGTGAAGTTTAAGTAATAAGGAATAGTTGTACTTATTTGGTCATAGAACCAAGTTGCTGATCATTTTCATTTTGTTCAACCCTGTTGGAGTTTTGGAAGGTTTAGAACTTCTGTTGGCCTAGTTTTTCTTTTCCTTGACTTAATAACCGGATGTCTGGGCCACCTCGATTTATTCTGGAGCTTCGAAGTTAACGGTCGGATAAACCTCTAATGGCTCTAAGATTTGTATAATGTTTGACTTTCGTGAGATTTAAACTTGCGACTTCTTGAAAAAAAAGTCCTTTTAGTTTTTTTTTTATGCCCACTTGCCAAATCCCTCGGTTCTGTTAGCCGTTAGCTTCCAACAGTCCAATGGAATAGGTGTCTTATGCCACCACCAAAGAGCGATGTTCTTATGAAAACACACTACCTATGACTGAATATAAAATTTTCTGTTGTATACCTTGCTTTTTAACAGTTGCACAGAATATATCCTCCCAATCTCAATTTTGTTTTCCTCAATTTTTCTTTGCTGCGCAGCTTCGAACTTAGAGGTTTCACTTCATTTTGAGTGAATGCAAACATGATTTGAATTGTCACTTAGAATTAGGGCTTTAAATGAATCGAGCAGCTCACGAGCTCAGCTCGATTCGTTTAGCAAATGAGCAGAGCTCGAGTTTTTAGCTGGTTTAGTAAACGAGCTGAGTGGAGGCTCGTTTAGTAAATGACAAAGTTGAGCTCGTTAAGGCTCAAGCTCACATTTTTGGCTCGTTTAGTAAACGAGTCGAGTTCGAACTTGACAATGCTCGGCTCGGAAAGGCAATAACAGTTTTAGGGCAAAAACATCGTGCCTCTCTAATCAGAGATTTCTAATCCAAATTCAAAATAGTAACTTCGCTTTTATAGTTGGTCCTAGATATGAACAGAAGATTTATATTGCGTCTCTTGTTGCTTTCTCTCTTTTGGTAATTCTGTAATGAGAAAAACCTTTTTAGGGCTCTCAATTGAGCGCGTCCAAACGAGTTTTGGACTGTCCAGATTTTAATCTGGACAATTGATTGTCAAAACGAACGGCTGAGATTGCGTGGAGCTGTGAAAACTTGTTCACGGAATAAGGTTCTCTCTTTTGTAATACAGTATAACATGGGAGCTGATAATGCCAAAACCCTTTTTGTTCCTGCCAAAACTCTTTTGGTTCCTTCCAAAACTCAAGATTTACTTTTGATTGCATGACTTAATTACCTTCCATAATGCCAATTGGTTTTTGAAAATGCCCCTTGAAATTCCATAGGATTATTTTATCGTTGTTTTTAATTCTCCTACTCTAAACCCATCAGAGCTTCAAATGAGAGAGGCGTACAGAGTTTGGCTTAGATTTCTCTAGGCATGTCCTCAACAAATCTATTGAAACAATGGTTGTTAGATGAGCTACTTTGCTTCGTTATAAGGGTTGTTTTCGTTTGGGATCATAATTTTGCTTGTCACGATCATAATTTTGCTTGAAAACATGGTGTAGTGGGGGCAAGCAGCTCACGATCATAAATTTTTCCAACAAACCCAACTCAATAGAGTCATTGTTTTTACGATCATAAATTTTTTTTTTTCAATTTTGCACTTATGGGATTTAAAGGGGCATTTTCGTAAAACAAGTGGTGTAATGGAGGGCAATTAAGTCCTGAAATGAAAAAGAACCTTAAGTTTTAATAGAAACAAAAGGGTTTTGGCATTATCAATTCTCTCCATGTGTCAAAAGCAACAATAATTTAAAGAATGGAACATAATTAGTCTAATCTCCCATTGGACTTCTATTAAGAATCCTCTCCTATATGATTACCACAACTTGAAACAAAGACAGAAAGATCAGCCCATGCCACTTCATCAATTCAAGATAGACTCAGCTCCTCTCTCCAATCCATGAAATGGCCCGTCCTTGGCCCTCTCCGGCTCTACTTCGATGATCTAGACGTCTGTAATTTTGAGCTTGTTGAGAACATCAATCGCACCGAAAATCAGATTGATCAGAAATCGTTTGAAATGATTTCGGAACACATTTGTCTAGAACATAACAAAATTACAACGGCGGAACTGATTTAACAAATTTCTCTCAAGACAAAGGTCTTCTGAAATTACATCAACCGGTATCCGATCAACCTAACTTTATACCCGCTTAATGCTATCAACGAGCTCTAAAATATGAATGGTTTGGATCAGCAAAATGGATCCAAGAAGGCCCCCACAGACCAGAGGCGGCTCTACATGTAAGGTTCCATGGTCAACTGAACACCCAAGCAATTTTTTTTTGCTTAGAATACATGTAAAAATTTCAGGCTAACCTTACTTTGAACACCCAATCCAAATGTCAATGAACACTCAACCCAAATATTAATGAACACTCAATCCATAAATAAAAAAACACCCACCCAAAAAATAGCCCACAAAAGAATCCACTTTGAATTTGCTTTTCGCTTACACCTGGTAAAAAATGTCATATGGATCACAAATGAGCTGTCAATAGCATTACAAAAAAAATCACAAGATATCTTAAATGCTATGGCACTTATTGAAATGTCTAAGTAATGGTTGCAAGTGACGAGGGATGATGGGTGAGATTCTTTGTTGGCTGAAGTGTCTTCATTTTACTTATATAGAGAGTGATGTATTCGATACCGTTGATAATAAGGCTATTATGCAACGGTTTCAAAATGTGAAGTACATAAAGAGCAATGGATGAATGATTGCTTAATTATTTATATATAGAGTGATGTATATAATACCGTTAATAATGAGGCTATCATGCAACGATTTCAAAATATAAAAACTCGTCGAGGACAATTGTAATATCTTATATATTTTGATGGCATTATTGATATGAATAGATAATTTTTTATCTATATATAGTCGTGATTTTTCAAAGTAATGGTTTCTCTCTCAAGGTAATAAAATGTATATATTTTTAAACTTGTTAAAATTTCTGGAGCCGTCACTGCCACAAACAAGCCAACTCGATGATCCAATTTTGGGGGATCCTCTTCCATTCAAGATACAGTATAAAAAGCGAGCCCATTTCCTTGGCCTGTCCTGACTTTTAGAGAAAAGCCCTTATCTTCCAATTTCCAAATTGCTTGTCGTGTCGACAACGAGGATAAGTCACCACCAGTGGCATGTCAAGTGTCACCTAGCGTGTGTGGAGGGACGTAAAACAAATCAAAAAACCCCCACCATTTTCTCTCCATCTCAGCATCTAGTCCTTACTTGAGAAAGATACAACACGAATAAAGAACCAGAAGCCAATGGGACCACGCATTGATCAAAAGAGAGACACCCGTCTCAAATTTAATGGGTCTCAGGACCCGGTCGTGTCCGAACGGCACGAAAAAATCTTGCAATGCCAACAGTTATTTGTAATGCCCTCTCACAAGACGTGAGCTGCATGCATGTGTAGGTCCCACACCATATGGGAGAGGCATTACAAGTAACCGTTGCATTAAAAATTTTCTCGAGCGGCACGAGGGTAGAAGGGTTTGTTTGATCAACCGCAATCTTCTTTAGCACAGGTTGAAAAAGATGATGACAAAAAGAATCTAAGCAAAACCGGATCAAATTTAAGGCCAGAACAAGTTGGAATATCACTAGCAATAGTGGGAAGCTTTTAGCAATGGTTTATATCCCTACTAATAATAATCGGTACAACTCTATTGACAACAAAGTCTATCAGAAGTTGTAAGTTCAGCAAAACGGTTCCAACTCAAATTTTCTTCAGCATCGAATGTTCTCCGTGATTCTAAAACAAAGATAAAGTCTAACATATACGACCTAATAGCAGAAGAACCGGGGGGGGGAATCAACATTCCAGTAACTGCATATAGACAATTTCGTCAACAGACGATCATTGAGCCGCAAGGAGATGCAACAGAAGATCTCCGTGATCTCAAAGGTTAAAGAAAGTTCAGCGGACCAGGAGATATCTCATTTGCGACGTAACTTTCTCAATCAACGGTTCGTAAAGATCAACGGACACGGTAGCTTCCAGGTATTATGGTAGGAAAAGAATCAGCAGCGTACAAACAGCAGATGGCATGAGCCATGAGGGTTCTCTGCTATTTTCCCTCTGATGTTTTCTTTCATGAATAGAAAATCGCAAAATGATGGGAGCGGATTCACTGCAATTGTCATTAACAAACCGGCCTGAAAAACTAGGTCAGGTGCTACCAGGTAGTGTAGATAAGACGGATATGTGAAGCCTTACAAACTCAATTCTAATATAAAACCTTGGATTAAACCGCAAAAGCCTTTTAGGTTTTTTGGGACACAGAGATCAAAGAACAAACATCTTGGAAGATAAGACAGTCATTTTGCGCGAACAGGAAGAAATACTACTTCCATAAAGAGAGCACCGGGACAGGGAGAAAGTCTCCATTCCAATTTTCCAATATATGTAGAATCGGTACAATTCCGGTCTAACAGTGAGGGAGCATTCAATGGTATTTCATGCCTAGCAATGTCTTTCTGAAATCGTACTCAGCTCTTTGTTTCACTACATGTACAATTGCTAAATTTTCTGCAATCAAAGCTGCCAAACACTGAAAACTGAGCTCGATAAAGAGCAATTAAAAACGACCAAAATTAGCAGGAGTATGGATCTTCAGAGGAAATCCTGCCAAGTTAACATAGCTAAAAATCCAACTCCAGAAGATTTACACATATCAGAAAAGTAAGTTGCAGCACTGATAAAATGATGGAACAACGTTGCCATGGCAACAACAATTAAAAGACTCACAAACACGATCTCTGTGAAATGGAGTATGCACGAGGTGGCGAAGCAATATGCAAACTACTAGTCCAACCTCGGTAAAGAATACGTTAGGATACGAGAGAAACATATTAACGGAAGGCAATTATTCATTGAACCGTTTGACGTGCGTAATACTTACATCCCAGCATCAAATTCAAATTCAAACTCAAACTCAAACGACACTTGAACCCTCAAACAACATGATACTATTGGCTAACCTCAAGACTTGGTTTGGTGGTTAAAGCCTGAGACAACCCTCAAACAACATGATACTATTGGCTAACCCCAAGACTTGGTTTGGTGACTAAAGCCTGAGACTGAGTTGGTATTTGCGAAAATTTTCACATACTATCAAATCTTTTGCGCCAGTCCATACGATACGGGCTCCGACCAGGCTTATTGAGACTCCCGCTAGTGGACGGTGAAATCAAGAAGGCGTACCGATCGAATTACTGTACAAGAACAAGCCGTCCACCACCGTTTCCTTCCCCCCAAACTTGAGCACCGTCATCATCATCTTCAACGTCCGAACCAATAAAATTCACATCTTTCGGCACCGTCACAACCAACTCACCGTCGTCGTAACCGGCGGTAGCCAGTTCCGGCCGCGTCGACGCGGGGAGCCGGAACCGCCACACGTCTAGCTCCAACTCGCCGACCGAAAACTCAAGAAACCCGGCCCCGCGTATCACGACCTTCGTGACGCCGGGATAGATCTCGACAGTGTGGGCCCTGATCCCTTCGCGCAAGATCTCGTCGTCGGTGCCGGCGACGAATCGGAAGCAATCGGCGGTCTCTTCGACGAAGACGTCGGCGTTCGAGTGGAACGGAAGCTCGAGGACCTTGGAGAAGATGTGAGGGAGTCGCCGGAGTTTCTTCTGGCGGAGGGAGAGCGAGGCGGATTCAGAGAGGGTCGAAGCGGTGTCGTACCGCAGCGTGATGTTCCGTTTCTTGGGTACCGGATGAACCTTCATGGTTTTGGACAAGGAAAGTCGAGATCTTTGGCTTGAAAACCTCTATTTTTATGTATCTAATCTGTATAGTATAATGTTCTTATTCTATTCTTTTCGAAAGGGAATTATTGAGAGAGAGAGAGAGAGAGAATCAAAGGTACACAGTAGAGAGAGGGAAAGATGAAGCCAGGAGGAGGGAATCACACTTGGAGTAGATAAGAGGCAGAGAATGGGTTATTGTCAAGCCACATCAATATGATTCGCTCGCGAATTGTGGTGCGTGCGTGAGCGAAAACACCAGCGTTGTTTAGATAACATCAAACAGTAAATTACTGTAAAAACTCACGAGAGCAAGAATTGGAACTCAAGAGGGCAAGCGCAAAGGGAAAATTGATGGCACTAAAGGATTACGTGACTAAAGAATTTATTGGCCTCAATCTTGGATTGAAATTAGTAAAATGTCTTGTCTCAACTGTTATAAAGGGCGTCTAAAACCAGAGCTTGGGTAAGGAAATTGGAGAAAATGAGAGAGGAACACGGTTTCTTCCGGTGGTCTATTTGAAATGCCTTGTATTTTGGTTGGGGATATCGGGACGATGATGCTCTCTCTCTATATATATAGCCCCACGGATAAGCGTTTGTGTCTTTGAATTTCATGCACGACAAAGAGGGAATTTGCGTGGATATTTCCAGGTTTATGTGGTGTGAAAATGCGAAAGAGACTTGTAAACGAAAAAAGGTCCCGAGCTATGCGTGAAACGGTGATCATCGCACACGCCTAATTAGGCACTGCTACTAAACAAATCATTACTTTCACAACGCGTTTCATCGTTTAGTATTCCTCAAAATTACTTGACTTGTCTGGTACAAGGATACCATGTTAGTTTGTTATTCGTTGTGATAGTATTGTTTAACTTGTTAGGCATTAATTATTTTCACGGGAATTGTGTTTTTTTTTTATAGATAATTAGAGGCCGGTTCTGATTTTTAGGTTTGGTTTGATCCCAACCCAGAATATTATTTCTAAGCCTGCATAGGCTCGGATATGTTATCTTATGACTTTTTTTTACCCATTTTAGTCCGCATCGTCAACTCAATCTCATCATTCCTCCTCCCTCTCCCTCTGAAGATGATAAACCTCCTCTCTCTCTCTCTCTCTCTCTCTGTCTCTCCATCATCGATCTGTATTCTATTGAATTGATGCAATAGGATAAAGAGATTTTTCATTATCAAATCAATAGTACCATTGATATGATTTAGATCAAGAAAGTTGCATACCTTTTGCGTGCTTTTGAGGACTCGTCCGGTCATCCAGATGTTAAGGAAGCAGTAGAGGACGAGGGTAAGGATCACGTATCCGTATTCTCCAAGAATCAACTCCACTCCGGCCGTCTTCTCCGATTCCGATCGACTGTTAGATCCGTTTCAATTTAATATCACAAACTGTACGTAGTTCATCATCGCTTTGCCCATGGTTCTTGTCGAAGCATGAACATAAAGATGACGTACAAGATGGAGGCCCACTGGTATTTCTCCGATCTAATTTTAGAACTCAAATTTTTTGAGATCCGGATTTCAGAACACAAATTTTTTGAGATCCACGCCGGAGACGCCGGAGCAAGGGTAGAAATCTTTGTTAATTAGATATTTTGTTGAATGTTAGTCGATTTTTTTGTTGAATGTTGGGCCATCCATCAATGACAGTCAATTTTTTGTAGATGTTTTTTTTTTTAAATGTCAAATTTATGTATTTTCAACCTCTCATATTTGATTTTGATTTTTTTTTTTTTGTTCAATTTTTATTTGTGTGTATTTTTTATGAAAACTGTATATTTTTCTATGAGAACTGTGTATTTGTCTTTGAGAACAGTTTATGAGAACTGTATATTTTCTATGAGAACTATATATTGTCCACAAGAATTGTGTATTTGTCTATGAGAACTGTGTATTTTTCTATGAGAATCGTGTATTATCCATGAGAACTATGTATTTTTTTTTGAAAATTGTTTATGAGAATTATGTATTTTCTATGAGAACTGTGTATTATCCATGAGAACTGTCTATGAAAATTGTGTATTTTTCTATGAGAACTATGTATTTTCTATGAGAACTATGTATTTAGTGTGTGGTGAGACTATGTAAATAAATGTATTTTCTATGAGAAGCGTGTATTTTTCTACGAGACTTGACAGTTAAAAATTTAATTCTAAATCTATTTATTTCCTATGTGAACTATTACTTTTTTTTACTTTGATTACTTTTTTGAAGACATGACGGTGAGAACATTTATAACTATATTTGATTTGATTACCTTTTTATTTTTGTTCAATTTTTATTCGTGTGTATATTTTCTATGAGAACTGTGTGTTGTTCATAAGAACTGACAATGAGAACTGTGTATTATTCATGAGAATTGTCTATTAGAACCGTGTATTTTCTATGAGAACTATATTTTTTTTATGAGAACTGTATATTTTAGTGTATGGTAAGACTATGTGAAATATAAATTTTTTAGTTCATATAGCCAGTTCACATAGTCTAATTCTCATAATCAGTTTACAAAGTTTCTCTATGAGAACAATTACTTCTCATAGCCAATTCTCATATAATTGACTATGAAAACTAGCTGTTCTCATAGAACTGACTATGAGAATTGACAATTTATATAGCCAGTTCTCATAGCTCAGCTCACAAGGCCAGTTCTCTATAAGAACTGAGTAGTTCTTATAGAATTGAATATGAGACTTGGCAGCTCTCATAGCCAGTTCACATATCCAATGGTATTTTTGTCCGAAATAATATGATTCAGGAATTGATTATAAAAATATAGCTCTCATAGTCTCAGTTCCCATAACCATAGTTCATGAGTACTTTCTAGGAGATTTGTGTATTTTCTATGAGAATTGTGGATTTTTCTGTGAGAACTGTATATGATAATTTTGTGTTTTATATGAGAACTGTGTATTTTCTGTGAGAGCTGTGTATTATATATGAGAATTGTGTATTTTTCTATGAGAACTGTCTATAAGAACCATGTATTTTTCTAAGAGAATTGTATATTTTTTATGAGAATTGTGTATTGTCAATGACAACTATCTATGAGAACTATGTATTTTCTTTGAAAATTGAGTATTGTCTATGAGAACTGTGTATTTTCTACGACAACTATATTTTTCTATGAGAACTGTGTATTTTAGTGCGTGTTGAGACTATTTGAACTGTGTATTTTTCATTCACATAGCCATTTCACATAGTTCTCATAGAACTGACTATGAGAATTGACAGTTCTCATAACCAGTTCACAGAGTCAAGGATATTTTTGTCTGAAATAATTCTCATAAAGATAATTGTCATAGGAACAGTTCTCATAGAAATAGTTATCATATACACTTCTCATAGAGACAATTCTCATAAAAATAATTCTCATAAAAACAGTTCTCATAGAAAGTTCTCATAGTAAATGATATTTTTTTAATCTTATATAATTTTATATTCAATATGGATCTTGTTTAGTAGATATCGTCGAATAGGTTCCAAAAGTATAATTTTTTTTTAAAAATGAATATCTACAACAAAAGATATGACTTTTTGAAATTTAAATAATGTTTTAATGGTATGTTTTAATGGTGCACCAATGTTCATGGAGCATTGGATAATTTTTTGGATAATTTTTCTATACTAGATGCTCTCTAGTTCCGTGCGTTGATGCGCGTGATGGGGCATGATTGGAATAAAAAAATATAAATAATTGTGCAGGACTAAATTAAGTCCGAACCTAATTTTTTGGGCCGGCCTAAAAATTTCCCTTTTTTTATTAATCGATAGAAGAAATCACATAGGCCCAACAACTCAACCAATACAAGAAATAAGCCCATTATAAGATAGAAAAATAAAGAAAGAAAAAATCCCAATTGAAATAGCCCTAGTTGGTTTTTTTTTTTTTGATTAGACAAAAATCGAAACAGAAACAGTTAAGAAAGACAATCCTTCAAAAGAAGGCTAGCCAAACCAAGCGGAATACAACCTGGGGGGCCAATTAACCTATTCTCCAAACAGCTAGAGGCTATCCAATGAGCTGCTGTGTTCCTTTCTCTACCAGCCTAGGTGAAAATCCAGTCCTTGTTTGCGGCCCATTCCTTTATGTCTGCAATCAAAGCTGAGATCTCCCACAGATTCTGTTCCTTTTTGTTCTTGATGCATTCGATAACAGCATGTCAGTTTGATTCAAAGATAGCCTTGGAAATCCCCATATCAACTGCCATCCCACATGCAATCCTGAGTGCCCAAGCTTCTGTAACCAAAGCAGATGATGCAACAATTCTGCCCGATCTAAAAAATTGCATTCGTCCACCACAATCCCTGGCTAAACAACCGAAGATAGCTAGGCTACGGGAGGACGAAAAAGCGCCATCACAATTGAACTTAATAAAAGAGGGGGGAGGAGGAGACCACTTAACTATTCTGTTGGGATTTGTAGCTCTCTCTTTGACATCTTCAAATGAAGCTTGCAGGTAATCAAAGTTCGCCCTTTTGGCTTGGTCAATGGTCCTCTCGGGTTGAGGCATTACACCGTTGAAAATACAGTCATTCCTGGCCTTCCAAATTGCCCAGCACACCTAAAAGATTAATCCCACCACTTCTGAGGTCTTTCCTTTGCAAGTTTACCGCACAACAACTCTTCAAACCATTTATCTGCTGCATTGATAGGGTATTCCTTGATCCAAAAGGTCAGACCACACCCGAACCAAACTACCTCAGTCCAAGCACACCTAAAAAGCACATGTTCCACAGACTCCTGCTCAAGCTCACATATGGGGCATAATGGGGAGTGAGCACATTTCCTCTTACATAGATTATCTTTGCAAGCCACCCAGTTACGAATAACTCTCCAAATGAAATTGCGGACCTTCGGAATAGTGGGTGTCGCCCACAGCTTTGTCCAGAATTTGTTAGGAAGGCTACGAGAGGAGAAGGGGCGTTGAGATTTGCCTCTTGACTTTGGTTTAAAAGCTTGAGCATAACCCGACTTAACTGTATATTTTCCATTCCTGGTCTGGCTCCAAATGACTTGATCAGAAGATTTCGTAATACTGACAGGGATTTTAATGATTGCACTGACTTCCTCTGCTGAAACCGAACTCTGCAGCTTTTCCACATCCCATACATTGGTAGTGGGATTGATAAAATCATATACCTTTGTCCATTGGCAGTTTGGCGGTGGATAAGAGATTGGTTTTTCCCTGGACCAACTTGGAATCCAGTTATCACTCTAGAAATTTATATCATTGCCGTTGCCCACATTCCACCTTAGACCTTGTTGTAGAGTGGCCTTCCCCTCCAATAAGCTACTCCATAGCCATGAGGGGTTGGCCCCTTTCTCTGCCTCCATACATGAAGAGTTAGGAAAATAGAGACCTTTAAGCACTTGTACCCAGTAAGCATTGGGGTTTGCATCATTCTCCAGAATTGCTTAGCCAATAGAGCACAATTAAAGGCCTCCAAGTCACGAAAGCCCATTCCACCATTCCTTTTTGCCTCTGTTAATTTTTCACAGGACCCCCAATGGATTTTACCTCCTCCATCCCCACTTTCCCATCAGAACTTGCTAATAATAGAGTTCAGAGACGAACATAAAGATGAGGGCATTTTAAAACACATCATCGGGTACATAGGAGTTGCCTGAATAACTGACTTGATTAACACCTCTTTGCTTGCTTGTGGGAGGGTTCTACTTTTCCATCCATGAATCTTACCCAAGATCTTGTCTTTGATATATGCCATTGCTTCCTTCTTGGATCTCCCCCAAAACATAGGCAAGCCCAAGTATTTAGACCCTTCTTTCATAACTTCTATTCCAAAAATATCCTTTATCTCATTCCTCAAATCCTCTTTGGTATTGGCTGAGAAGAACAAACTGAACTTCTGAAAATTAATGGAAAGACCAGAGGCTTCACTGAAACTCATCACCAAATCCTTAAAGTTTGAACACACCTCTGCCTTCGCTTCTAGAAAAACCAGCGAGTCATCTGCGAACAACAAGTGGGAGATAATTGGGCACTTCTTCCGTAGACAGATCCCCACCAAAGACTTCTTAAGTACTGCCTTGTTTATCAGGGTAGAGAATACATTTGAAACAATAAGGAAAAAGTACGGAGACAGAGGGTTGCCCTGACGGAGTCCTCTGCTAGGTATAGTGTTGCATACCTGTTCACCATCGGCCGTAATGGAATACTTAACAGAGCAAACACATTCTTTAACCCACCCAATCTAGATAGCGCTGAATCCCATTCTCTCCAGAACCTTTATGAGGAAGTCCCAACGGATTCTGTCATATGCCTTGTTAAGGTCTAGCTTGACGGCCACGACTCCTTTCTTTCCCCCTTTTTTCGTTTCAGATAGTGAAAAGCTTCATGAGCTATGATGATATTATCATGAATTTGCCTCCCAGGGATAAAGGCAGATTGTTGTTCAGCGATGATACCATGCATGTAGGGTTGTAGTCTGTTAGCCATTACTTTGGAGAGGATTTTATAATTGAATCTGCAAAGGCTTATTGGACGAAAATGGCTCATAGACTCAGGGTTAGGAACCTTGGGAATTAACGTGACATTAGTATGATTTAACTCTTTCAAAAGGTAGCCACCTTCGAAGAAGTCCTTTGCTGCTTTGAAAACATCTTCCCCCACCACATCCTAATACTTTTGATAAAATAATCCCGGGAAACCATCTGAACCTGGGGCTTTCAGAGGACCTATTTGGAAGGCCGCCGCTTTAACTTCCTTTCTAGAGATGGTCCTAGTAAGAGCAGAGTTTATCTCATTCGAAATAACAGGCTCCACCATTGAGATAACCTCCTCTACGTCTCTGTTCTGGGGTGGTGAGTACAACTTCTGAAAATGTCCCTTTACTATATCAACAATACAATCCTGTTCCGTTTGCTAAACATCGTTCCCATCTTTTAGCTTAGCCACTTGATTTCTTTGCCTCTTGTGGACTGTAGTTAGATGGAAGAATTGAGCGTTCTTGTCTCCCATCTTCAACCAATTAACCCTTGAACGTTGGTGCCACATCATCGCTTCTTTTTGCCATAGATCCTCCAGCTTAATAAGCAAGACCTTCTCATTGATGTAATTATCAGGATTGAACCCCTTATCGTTCTCCTTCTGTATAACAGCCATTTGCTCTTTCAGAAAAGCAATCTCGGTCCGCATATCCTCAAAGTTTTCCTTATGCCAAATTTTTAGATTTTCTTTACACCCCTTTAGCTTCTTGCATAGCCGCAGCATATCTGGGCCTTCCACCACTTTATCCCAAGCTGCTGAAATTATACGATGGCACTCCTCCTCAGTAGTCCAGAAAGACTCAAACCGAAATGGTTTTCTCACCTTATTCAGAGAAAAGTTAGTGTTAAGGACCAGCGGATTGTGATCTGATCGTATAGCAGCCTCCACAAACACTAAGGTTGTGTCAAATTTTTTTCTCCATTCCAAATTGGCAAAAGCTAAATCAATTCGTTCCATTATAAAGCCTCCCTCATTCCTATTATTTCTCCAAGTAAATCTGGGACCTTTGCACTCTAAATCAAGCAATCCACAATCGTTCAACATATCGTGAAAAGCTAGCCCACCAGAAAGCCCTTCAGGTTCAACGTAATTGCTACAATCAAACTTCAATCTCCGCCGAATGGTCTCTAACTTGACCTTATTATTTTTTGTCTCCATCAAGAAGAGGATGGAGGGACGATTTTTGCGTAAAGCCTGGCTTGTTAAGGTACGCCCAACTCCTTGACAATTCCAGGTTAGATCAGCATTGACGCTGTGGCTGTTTTGGGCCAGCCACGAGCCCTTGTCCATTTCCCGAAATCGAAAAATCTCCTGTTGCCTGAGTAGAGCTACCCTCCAAGGTATTTGATGAATCCATATTCCCCTGGCTATCAAGACTCTGGTGTATGCTAACTTCGCACAGATTATCCTCACAAACAAACAAATCATTAATACCAGAGTAGGCACTACCCCTAAATTTCGCATAACTGCCCTTTTTCTTAGCAGAACGAGTCGCTTTGGGAATCTTTGGTTTTGAGGGGTGGGTGAGGGTAAGTTGAGGTTTGGTTTGAGTGGTATTGGGGTAATTCGAGGCACACAATCGAAGGATTTTTGAGCCACTGGGTTGATCAAGTTCCTCTTGTGCTTTTCGCTTAATAGCAAGACTTTTAAACACAGTAGCAAGAGAAACGTCAATTTGGGGGGGAAGGATTTTTTTGATAGGGTTAGAGGTAAGAATGGAGCTATATGGGCTAATAGGTGGACTCAGTTCCTCAATGACAGGTTGAACTGGGCTATGGTTAATAGGTTTCAAAAGTGGGTTGGTCTCGACTGATTTTGGGCTATCAGAAGGTTCGGTTACAAAGTAGTGAGGGGTTAAAGAAGGGTAATGGGCTGAATGGGAGTTTGGGTCAGGAGTAGGATTGTGGTCCACAGTGATTGAGGGTAAGGACATAGAGGCCAGTGTATCCGGCCCGAGCAACGGTTTCGGAGCACCCATTGGATTCAAGTTTGTCACAATACAATTTGGGATAATGACTGGGGGAGGGCGTGTAGGTGTACCTGATACCAAAGACGAATGGACACCTATCTCTCCAGGGGTAGAATCCGAGATGCGCGATTGCGACGACCCCGTAGGTACGGAAGCATTCCGTACGGTCTGGGTGGGCACCACTCGTGACGAAGGCATGTCACTTATACGCGCCGTCGACATACCAGCCTCCATCTCTGGCCGGCTTCTAAGAAGATTCTCAACCCGAATTTCAGCTTCATCCACCTCCTGACGAATCTCCTCAATAGGAATGGATGATTGACGGACTCTTCCTGTGCGGAGTCCGGGTCCGTAGCTGGAGTTCGAGCCATCCTCCCTTGTGGTAAACCTGCACCCATTGTTCTCATGGCCCAATCTTCCACAGGCGTAACAAAAATCAGTAAGCTTCTCAAACTTGTACGAGATCCATATGTCATCGCCACCCCCTGGTTTACGACGTAACCAGAAGCCTTTAGGTAATGGATCTGAAATCTTAATCGCCGCCCTCACACGGAGGAAGCTCCGGCCTAATAAAATAGGATAGAGAGGAGGAGGTGGAGAAGATGAGGTGGTGGAGAAGGGGTATGGTGAAAGGGTCACTGTGAAGTAAAGAAAAGGGAGGGTTTGGGGGGGGGGGGGGGGTTGTGGAGAAGATGAGGTGGTAGTGTAGTGGAAATAGGATAGAGAGGAGGAGGTGGAGTACGTTCAGGGTGGTGGGAGACGAACGTCGAAAAACGGTACTGTATTCCTCTACGGGACAATACTCTCATCTAGAGAGAGATAAATTTTTTAATAACCCTAGTTGGTTGAATTGTGATTTTAACTAGTCTGTTTTCTTGCGAAGAATTATCCTCGACGTAGCTAGTTTGTTGACTTAACCAGAACCAAAAACAGCGTAACCGATCACGTGATGGTGTGTATATTCTCATAGACCCAAAAAAGTTAGCTTCGTTTTCTTTCATAATCTCATCTTTTTTTGGTGTTTTCCAAACTTTACTTAACCAAACGAGCCCTAATAGTGTCAGCAAATATGTAGCTTTGTAACATTGAGGAACCGTACCGAGTGGATACCACGTGGTGCCTGTTCGGCATATCCAAGACGTCTATTGCGGTTTTGGACGGCTCGAATTTAGAGAGAAAAAAAGAGAGGAGAGAGAGTGGTGGGGTGAGAGAAGAGAGAATTTCAATTTAGACCGTCCAAAAATGTATAGGAGGACTCGAATGTACCGAACGGACACCACGTGGAATATACCCCTCCAACGCGGAAAAATTTCTCTGTAACATTGTTCTTGTAGGATTGTTACTAGTCATCCAATAGACTTGTTATTAATACTCCAGTAGAATGCAAATGAAAAAATAATCCTAAAAGACAATAAAAATAAGGGTAGTGATTTTCATACTCTTTTTTTATTATTATAGAAATGCAATCAATTTTTCATTTAGTGAAATTTTTATGTGTATTTTGTTCAACTAAAAGACAACAATTAGAGTATATAAAAAAAATGGAGTGCGAATTTTTTTTCTCTGAACTCATGCCAAAAAAAAAAAAAGGCATTAAAGAAAAGAAAATCCTAATTCCTGTGTGCCGAGGATCTGAAGAAAATTGGCAAATCAAAATCAAACCGAGTACTGAATATGGTAAGTTAATAATTATAACCTAAATAAAAATATTCCTAGTCAAAATCTTATTCTAAAGCAATAAAAATAAAATATAGAACCTTCCCATTGTAGTGCACCAGCTGCACTACATGTAGTGCGGTCGATTCGGTTGTTCATTTAAGCACGAACGGCTTTGATTTAATCAGAGCTCTTATAGATCCGAGCAATCTATTGTTCAGATCAAAATCCAATCTATTCATTATCAAGATAGAAGTCTCGGATCGAGCACACAACACGTGTAATGCGACGGTGCACTACAACACCGGATCCTACAACACCCGGAGTTGGGCACAAGTAGGTTATTTCTCTCAAGGCCACATGACACAACTTTATGGCCCAGATATTCCAAAGCAATTAACTCATTGGGCCTTGGTCTTGCATTGTCAATCTTCAAAGCAAACTCAGTTTTATATTCTATTTTGGCCCATTGGAAAATAATTCACCTTTTTTTGTAGGAATTTTTTAGGAATAACAAAAAAACTCATACAATATGTACTAGAAGATTAATAAGTTAGACGTCAAGTCTCGAATTCGAGACCTTGTTTTAAGGTGTCTCTTTCTACACTTTTCAAATCTTTTCTGATTGATCCCTGTTATGTGAGGAGAAGATGTTCAGTGTCCCATGATAAGATTGAGCCCGAATCTAAACCAGGATTAATGTGGATTCCACCTCCTATGTGAGATGTTCTTTATAGTTGCATAGTGTCTGATATTGACGATAGTCAAGGTTAATAACGCCATTAATTTGCCTTTGCCACTACAATTTATCTTCTCTTATATAAGAATATACTACAAGTTTCACACATATTTTTTAATTGGATGGATGCTCGGATCAGTTTATGTGTACCTCAATTACATACAGACACCACGAACGAATAACAGTCTTCGTTCGTGGTGATATTTAAATCGAAAACTTATTTTATTCACTAAAATACTACTGCTACTAAAATTTCAGGGATTTCTCGTAAAAAGAAAAAGAAAAAGAAAAAGGAAAAAAAGAGAGAGATGAGCATGGCATTAAATCCACCGAGATTAAAGGGCTACGCACTCACACTCACAAAGGTGCCGTGCCCGAAACGCCACATTCAAATCCAACTCTGAGTCATTTCGGATCCGCGAATTTACAAAGCTCAGACGCTCCACTTCCTCTCCAATGGCGGTGTGACCAAACCACACAACACCACCACAGACCACTCCAGCGCAAAGAAGAAAAATATATCACCCCAACCCCTCCGCTCCGCGCAAACCAACCCCCCCAGCAGTCTTCTACTTCGCCATCTTCAACCGCTCACGTCACAGCCTTCCGTCCTCCTCAGGTACTTCTCTCTGCAACTTTCTCCGTCAAAAACGACATAATGGATACTGAAATGCACTACTTTTTCTTATCTTCTGATATGTTTTTCCTTCTGATCTGTTTTGTTTTGCATAGATCTGATTGATTTGACTCAACGACTGCTTTAAACTGATCTATATGCTTGTTTTACGGCCTGGATTCACTGCAATCAACGACGATCTGCTCAGGTTTTGGTACTTGTGGAGACGATTTAAAACTCGGTGTTCATTTTCGAGCAAATAAAACCCTAATAGTAGTCTGTTTTTAGATATTTTGATTGAGGCAAGGTAGTTAGTTGACTTGGTGTTAGTAAATCGGTTTGAAACGCACTTGGTACTCTTGTCTTGTGGTTATTGTGTATAAGAGGGACTTAGTTCAGTTACGATGGAGACGCTTGTTGTTCTTGATGAGCATAGAAATGAGTTCTACAACAGGAGGGCTCAAGGCCCTGCTAGGTTTGGTTCATCTCCTTCAAGGGGATTTAGAGGTATCAATTGCCGTACTTTTCAGTCCGGTGGAGTAGGGATACTCCCGACCCCGTTAAAGGCTGTGACGAAACGGGCTTGTTCTTCTTCGCCGAAAACTCCATCACCCTCTGTGAACCCTCACGCCGAAGGATCTAAGAAAAAAGTGGTGAAGAGTAAATCTATCCCCATTGGTATTAAAATTAGAGCTGATCTTAACAAGGAGGGTTTTTTCTTTGAGGGTTTTCCTTACTCTGAGCTGTGGGCCGGACCCGCTTACTCCAACTCGCCGCCTCCTAGTTCTTTGCCCATACCCACATTTCCACTTTGCTCGAAAAGGGCTGTCTCACTTGACTTGCCTGAGAAATCAACCTCCGATATGAATTTCCATCCTGTAGCCAAGTCTGCACCCTCTTCGCCCACGAGGGACCATAGCATCTGTTTCTCTAGGAGTTTCTTTCACAGTGATGACTCTGCGACGAAGACCCTGCGTCGCATTCTGAATCTTGACATTGCAGATGATTGAAGTGATGGGAGCTGAGGGCTCCTGTAAATAAACTTTTGTACATAGAGAATAAAGTAGTGTTGACTATCTAGAGGTTTTACTTCAGTGGTGTAGTGGTGGTAAAGAATAAGTGGTGGCTGGTTGTTTGACAAATCTTCAGATATTGCTTGACATTTAAGGTGGGGTTCAGTTATGCATTTCTTCACAAGATGCTGTTGGGTTACAAGACACAGGGAACTGTTAAAATGTTTCAGAAGCAGAAGTGGTAGCAATGGATGGGAATTTGCTAGGGGTAGTGTTTGATATCAATGCGGTCGTTTTAGGTGGGTTTATGACAGTGACTACTAAATACTCATTCAGCTTAAAAGGAAGCTGATTCTACTTGATCGACGAAGATAGGTGACGTGGAGTGGGGTGAATGCCCCACCCGCAAACCCCCAGTGATCTACGGATGAGCTGTTCCTTGGAGGATTTACAATTAGGGATACATGATTACCTATTCTATTACATGAGTGTACTTCATTAGGTTTAGGGTCTTACTTTCATATACTTTGTATATAATCTAGAATCCTGACTCTATTGCTTTCACAACTTCTGTAGGATTTTTGTTTATTGGTGATTATATCTTCCTTTGGTCCTTAATCATGTCTCTAGTGTCGTTAGGTGTTACCTCTCCTATATATATCTAATCTTGCCAGGCGTAGTGGTCTTAGCCTATCCTTTGCTTTCTTCCACCTCTTTCTTGTGGCTCATCTGGCCTGAATGGGCTGCTCCATCTGTTTTCTTCATTTGCGCCATTTCCTGTATTGTTTCTTTCTTTCAGCTTAGGTCTTGACTCCTATGTCTTCACTCTGAGAGAGTGTTGCATTCCCCTTCACCGTCTTTTCTGCTTTTTAAATTGGAAAGTGGGAAGGGAAACTAGTACTTAATTGCCTCATCGTCTCTCCATTGCTTAGACCCCAATAGTGTGATGTGTGTTTCGTCGTCCAACCCCCGTCACTTTATGTTCGTGCTCTCTGGTACTATCTTTGAGTCTTTGTGAGGTTCATGTGAGTTCGGATCTTGGAGATTGTTGATCATACCAAGCCATTCACAAGGTAAGCACTTGTTATTTCACAGTACTGTTGCATTGATGTTTTTGTTGTCACATAATTGGTGCTGATGTTTTTTTTTTGGGCTCAATAATGCAGGAAAAAGGGAGCCAATCGAAGGAATTCAGGAGGTTGTTTTTCAACCAAGACGTGTTCTTCGACAGAGTTCCGTATTTTCTTTTTTGCTTACTGGGTCCTTTTCTTGGATCTTTCTTGTTTTTCTGTTTTCTTACGCTTTAGTCTTTTGTGGAACCATATGCAGTTGATGTTCTGTTCAAGAGTTGGTATTATCTTACTGTGTTTTTGTCTTTTGAAACCTGCATCCGTTAGTTTGTGGGAGCTAATATGTAATGTGGTATGGTATCTATGGATGATAGTAGCTGATCTGTTCCTTTGCTTGTAGTTTGTGGGAGCTAATATGTAAATGTGGTATGGAATCTATGGATGATAGTAGCTGATCCGTTCCTTTGCTTGCTTGCTACACTTTAGACTGCAATGTTATTTCTGCTGTGGGCATTTTGATTAGTCATAACAATTGAAATGGATTTATGGACAGGAGGTGTTATGTTTCTACTCTGATGAATATTATTTCTTACTTGGTCAAATTTATCCCCTTTTTTGGTTATCTAATTATGTAGATTGTTTTGGTACTGGATTATGTCCTTTTTAGTATATCCTTTTTTGTATTTGTAAAACAATTTCGGCACTCAACTTTCTTATGAATGCACTTCTAAACTGTCTTCTAGTGCTTGTGTTGTGTGTAATTTTAAGCTCCAGGTGACAAATTTTGGAGTGCATTTATAAGTAAGCAAAAGTGCAAAAATTATTACCGTATATACAAGTGAACATTGTATCTGAATTGAGGAAGAACTTGAGTTTCATTTGAATTCGTTTGTTGCGATAACGACAGAACAACAGGCGTTTCGAATTGGGGGTGCGTGTTGGGCCGATCCGGGCCGTCCATACTCGGTAATTGATGGCTCAGATTACATCTCAGTCAAACAATAATTAGAGGGCAGGGTTCTCCCCATCTATGCCAATTGGAGGTTCTTCTCCTCTTGTAAATGAGACTCTGTACTGGTATTTCTTGACAATCAGATCTTCCTATAGTGTTTCTGAAGTACTTGGTCGACCCAGTTTACCACGTGCTCAGTTAAGGATCTGAATTAAATGGAGAGTGGGGAACAGGTATACCAAGCTGATACTTATCCGTCTTGGTAATAATTGAAGGTTTCTTGTATTTTTGTCCCATCTGTTATCACTTGGATAGGGACCATGAGGTGGATGCAGGACAAAATAAGTAAGTTGAGTATTGGGTAAGGATACCGTCCGGTCGCACCAAACCAGTTTGATCCAATTTTTGCATCCGGATCGTTCAAAAATATTTTGGACAGTCCAAATTTGTTCGGACTAATTTTTATTACAAATATCCTAAACACCCTTGAACAAATTTGGGCCGTTAATAAACTGGACCAAACTAGTCCGGAGCGACTTGACGGGATCTGACACCGTTGATATTCAATATTTCATTGAATCGAACATTGTTTTTTTTCCTTTCTTCATTTAATAGCACAAAAATAACATTAAAGAAAAATGCGATGCTGTGATTGTGATGCTTTGGACTTTTTCTGTCACAGAGTAAATCCAAGTTACCAACTACTACTTCTCATTTTTCAATTGATTGGATCAGCATTGGTCTGAAAAAGACTCCAACCTCGGATTTATTCTCTTGGGAAAGTCATTTTCAGATCAAACTTAATGTACTAATTCGTGTTAGTGTTCATGCCCAAAATGATTACTCAACCCTTGATTAAAATAAAGTGGGCCCGGGCCCGGACCCGGATTAAACTAATGTAGGTGTAAGAGATATGGGCAGAAAAGATAAGATACAGGAGAATAAAGAGTTAATTTTAAATTAAATAAAGAATCTCAAGACAATAAACTAGTCAGAGTCATCATAGAGAGACACTGTCGAGATTAGCATAGAACTTAAATAATGTTTGATGTAAGATTTTAACATTTAATCACCACCTACTAAGAGGGTGTTCGGATAAATAAGCCAAAATGGCTTATTTTTTGTCCTTATTCAATTTTTTTTCGTATCACTTGGCTATTCTTATTTTTTTGGGAATTATTGCATCTTCATGACGAGAGGAATCTAAAAAGTATAAAATTTTGATCGAAATCTAATATTTTTTGAATAAAGACGAAAAAAATGACTTATTGGCTTATTTTTGTTTTTATGTGAGTTTGTTTGACTTATTTTTGGCGGAAAAACCAATGGCTTTTTTAGCCGAACAGGGCCTAAAAGCAATAAACTGGGGAAAAACCCCCCACAAGCAATTAAATTAGTAATAATTTCCATCAATATATGTCTGCACTACAAAATAACCTCTCTTTATGTCTATATCCAGGGGAGGTAATAAAAAAAGTCCAGGAATATATTACAACAAAACAAAAACCCATAATTTTTTTTATTTTTTTAAGGATTGGGAGAGTAAAGAACTGATTCAATAAGCTATTTTGGTCGCTGGAATGAAAAGTCACCCTCCACTGGTCAAAGCAAGAAAAATGAAAATCTACAATCCTGAACTTAATAATCAAGAACAAATAATTCCTCAAAGCATAATTAAATTCCTGGATTCTTCACTTCATCAAAAAGCATTTCTTGGCAGCGGCATTCGGAGCTGCAAAAGGCCTTCTCACCTCTGCAACAAAAGAAAGCAAGATTACAAATGACAATGGGAACAATGGGAATTAGATGCAGGACTGTGAAAACGAACCAAGCTATACGAGCTTGAATAGTGTTTGACTCGTTAAAAGTTCGGTTGAGAGCTGAATTTGGTAGAGCTATAATACGAACCAAACTATACGAGCTTGAATAGTGCTTGAACTAAGTTCCTTACTAGTTGAATTGAAACTAATTTGGGATCAGCTCTAGAAACAAACAAGTGAGTTTTGAACACGTTTTGAAGCCCGTTAACTTAAATTGTCTTTAAGAAATTACACTTCGACTCAACTCAACTCGTTTCGTTTGCAGGCCTATTCAGAACATTCATGAGAAAATGTGAAATCAAATTCCAGTTCCATGCTACAATCTGAAGTCTTAAGGCCAGGATATACTTGAATCGAGATCACTTATGGTGTGGAATTGGAAAGAGGCAAATGGTATAGAATTGAATTCATACCCAAAAGAAGGTCAAGTAAGCACTAACCTGTAAATATAAATGTCTTTCCCCTGTTCAAGATTCTTCTTGCAAGTGTAACAGGAGCTGAGGAAACTCTCCGGTGGAAAATTCGACCTTTCCGATATGGAATTGTACTCCTTTTTCATTCCAAAAAACCCTACACCACCGCATCCACTCCGTATCGTTCCAATTTTATCGGATGTCCTCAAAGGGACACCACCACATCCCCTTTCCACAATACAATCATCATATATAATTGTGGTTTTTGGATTAGGCCCATGAGAGATCACGCATGTGTAGTCCTCAGAAAGCTCCATCTCACTTGCAGAGAGAAACCCAGGATATTCCTTTGTTTGGGTGCTAGATTTAACAGACCCAAATGGGGATAAAGAATTCACAACTACAGAATTCCGGGTTTTAATTCCGAAATCTGCAGGAGATTTGAGTGATTCATTAGTAGAAAAGGCATTCGGTGGAATTGATGGAATTTGAATCTTAAGTTTTGATCCAAACAAGACCTTTCTACTATGGGAGGAAATTTCATCAATCTTTTCAACAATCATTGAGTCAACAAGAGCAAGACCAACGCCCTTCGGGTCCAACTCTTCCCATGGGTGTTTGTTTCCTGAGAACATGGTGGGGGTTTTCGGTTTGGAATGATTTTTATCGTACCCAAAAGGCTGGTTGGTTGTAGTAGTAGTCATGAATGGCTTGGCGTCAAGAACTGAAGTAGGGCTCATTGTGTGATCAATATCAAAATGACCCTTTAGTAAAAACCCAGTGAGATAATTCGGTGAACCAAAGAAAGATGAGATGGGTTTGGTGTGATTTTGGGAGGGAGGTGATGGAAAGCTCTGGTCTGGCATAAGGGCTTGTTTGGTGGTCACTGCTCTTGATCTATTTCTCAGCATAGCTATCTCTACAAACGAATCTCAACCAAACGTGGATTAATTCCACTGCAAAGAAAGACACCCAGATCACAGATTTAGTACTGGAGAGCATTGGAAAAGATAAAAATCAAGAAGATAATGGAGTAGTAATTAACTCAAGGACTAATCACTGACCTCAATGATGAGAAACACAGAAGCTGCCAAGGACGGATGATGAAGGAGATAAACTCTGAGCTTCAAAAGTTAAAAAGAGCAAATAAAAGCAACCTTTTTTTCAGAAAACAGAATGATGCGCAAAAGAGAGGGTGGGAAATCTTCGATTTCTGTAGCCTCCATGGCCGGCTAGGGAAAAGGAAAAAGTTTAGAAAACTCGAGAACTTTATTATCCTCTTTGTGTTGCTTTTTCTCAGTCTGTGTGCTCTTGTTCCATCAAGAGGAAAGGGAATAAACCAAATTGATCCCAAGGTTTCAATTGTGGGGGGGGGGGGGGGGGGGGTGAACTTTTTCCAAATGCTCCCCTGAGCTTGTACTGTTATGGGTTTTCACTTTGGTACTCCGATTTTTACTCTGCAATTACTAGAGAAATGATCTCCACTTGAGCGAGAGCTCTGGCCACTGGACAGGTCGAATGACTGGAAAGGAGATTTTAAAGAAGAAAGAGCGCGTGGCACTGGCGTGGGCCTTGAGAGTCCAGTAAAGTGGATTGTCCTCTCTCTCTCTAAAATTTTCCCCCTCTCTCTCTCTAGATGAATTTTTTTTTTCAGTGGTATTGAATAATGGGTCTCTAGATTCCCTCTAGATAGTTTGTCAAGCCTACACGTCAAACGAATTTCGTCCTCTCTCTCTCTCTCTCCTAGATAGTTTGTCAAGCCTACACGTCAAATGAATTTCGTCCTTTTGCTCTCTCTCTCTCTCTCGTTTTGTCCTGGCTTGCTCGCCACCATAAGAGCATCTTCAATCCACCTCTATTTCTCCAAAATAGAGGATGGATGTGACACATTGAGGGGAGATTTTATAATTTATTCTCTTTTTTCTTCACTTTTTGTAATTTTTGGGAGAATTTTTGAGGGACCCATCGTCCTTTTTAGAGTTTGGTCCTCTAAAAGTAAATTTGGTCCTCTAAAAATGGAGGATCAAAAGTAAATTTGGAGTACAAAATTCCTCCAAAACTCTAAAAAGGACGATGGGTCCCTCAAATATTCTCCCAAAAAGTACAAAAAGTGAAGAAAAAATGGAATAAATTACAAAATCTCCCCTCAATGTGTTACATCCATCCTCTATTTTGGATGGATTGGAGATGCTCTAATGCAGTCTCACGGTAACCCGTTCGTTTTAAGATTTTGAATTTGAATTTATTGATATTAAGTGTAAAAAAAAATAGAAATAATAATTGAAAAGATATGAAAAAAAATAAGAATAATGATTGGATAAAATAAGATAATGATTAGAATTCAAAATTTAAAACTCTTAAACGAACGGGGCCTGTTCACAACACTGTTGTTAGTTGTATCTAGGGCTATAAATGAACCGAGCCGTTTGTAAATTATTCGAGACTCGATTCGATAAATACTCATTCAGGTTTGGTTTGGTACTAAACGAGCTGAACTTGAACATCAATTTTAGACTATTTTAATTAATGAACCGAACTTGAACCTGACAGTATCGGCTCGATTAGACCCGGGAATCCAAAGTATATATACACATCTCATAAAATTTAAGGGGTGCACAGTGTGTGTATATATATATATATCCAAATATGTCGTGTATAGAGCATTTTCCCAAAGTCATAACATTAGGTATGGATCCTCATCCTATTATTTAATATACGGCTTTGGCATAAAACAAATGCAAAAGGAGTTTTTAATATGCTATCATTTTTGTGCAATCTTATGAAATACTCCTTTTATATAATTATATAATTTTTTTGTATTTGTTTTACCAAACGTAAGTGTACATTTACTCAAATAGTTATATATATAACACAGTCAAGTTCCGGTGAGGGATTCCGCATTTTAATAAAATGCGGGACTCCCCTTCCCGATTGAATTTCGATGATTCGAGCCGCTCAAAGTGATCAGAACATGATTTTAAAAGTTCCCGCCAGAAATCAGCAAAAAAAATGACCGAAAAGAATTTCATCCGAGTAGTTTTCACTTTGATCCGTGGTGTGTGTGTGTATATATATATATATATACACACATATACATATACATATACATATACACACACATTAGAAAGTTAGAAGAAAAAAAATGGAGTCAAATCACATGTGTCAAAATCTGAATTACGATCTTAGAATCACACAAAAGTATCTTTCAAATAAGATGTTATCGCAATATCCTATTACTTTAATTTAGCTATTAGAGAATAGCCTCATATTGCTTGGGTATGAAATAAAAAATTGCGCAATAATTAAAGATTGTCAATTAACTTTGAGCCGGGTATAAATGACCTGGCTCGAAGAACAATTCGAAGATCATATACCCCAATTGGTTGAACTTTTTCAATTTTCTTATCCTTTTTAATTTTCATACTTTTTTGATCTCTCTCGTTGAGACGAATTATCGATCTAAATAATTTAATCCGAATCCAATTGTAACTAAGGCTCTGTTCCGGAAACTTTCTTAAAAAATAAGTACTTATTTTGAAACTTCTCATTCAAAAATAAGAAGGGTCATTTCACAAAATCCAAATAAAAAGTTCATTTCACATTTTCAAACTCAAAAATAATATAAATGAAAAAAAAAATTCAAAATTTTTTTGCACCGTATTAAAGATCTCAATGAGATCTATCAAACAAGATCCATAGTGATAAGAAAATTATTTGCGTAAACACATGATTTTTGAGCTTGAAATTGCCTTATACAAAAAAATAAGACTGTTGCTATGAGAATAGGCGCAGGCGGAGGGAAATCGTACCGACGGTCGCGCCGGGCTGTCTCCGACCACCGGACGGCCGATCCGAGCCGTCCAAAAATTTTATGAAAAAAAACCGAGGGAGCTTACGCGAGAATTAACGGCATCCGAGATGTGTAGGGTGCTTGATCCGAGCACCCCTTTTCCGTGTATATATGATCCGAGCACCTTACACGAAAAATGGGTGCTCGGATCAAGCACCCTACAAAAAAGACAAAAAAGAAAAAAGAATTTGGTTATGGACTAGAAGTGACTATTGTAAACCTCAACATTGTTAAGCTTAGCAATCTCTTAAATGAATTTGGTTATCCATTTTTTATTATACTACTGTAGATGGCCTTACTACTAATAATAAGAAAAAAAGACAAAAAAAAAATTACATAGAGCAGAGAGCTCCCGTAGCACTCCATTGAAACAAAAATTCTAACTCCACATCCATATACACACCTATACTCACAATAGAGGTAGGGCCCATACACACTGGATATGTAATGTGTGCGGGCTCCACCTCTATTATGAGTGTGGGTGTGTAAATAAGTGTATAAATGGGTGTGAAAGTTGCCATTGAAAATAGATGGATTAGAGCACCCCACGCATCTTGTGGGCCCAACAAAAGTTAGAGGCGTGCCTTGGTCAGAAGTGATTTGACATAAAATTTATCAGGCCCGAAATTAAGTGTGCTGACTAAGGCCTGGCCCACCGTCGGCCCATTTCTTTCTTTTTGCCACATCACGGATGATAAACACGAGAAAAAAGCCTTTCACTTTTACTCTTTTTTTTTTTTTTTTTTGCTTTTGGTGATTTTTTCTTTTCGGACTTTTCTCAATGGGGCGGATGATTAATCCAAACAGTATTAACGCAAATCTAACAAGACTTGAAAAAAGACGAACAGAATACGCAAAACGAAGAAAGAAAATCAAGTCTACAAGAAGTCAGCCTTGTTCTCCGCAAAAATAGCTGGCCGGATAGGATTTGGCTGTTCGGACTTCCCCGAAATCACACAACAGTTTCTCTGAAAGGATTTCGCCGGAATCACGATTTTGGCTTTTAAAATGCTGCTAGAAACAAGGGGTTTAGTTTTTGAGTGCTCTGTTAAAGTCTTGAATTGTCGTGTGAAGAACGGGTGTGGTCATTTTACTTCTGTTGCATCTTGTGATTGCTAAGCCAAAAATTAACAAAAGGTCTTTGCGCACAGATTCTACGGACAGATTTTTTTTGGGCTCATTTCGAGTTTCACGAAAATCATTTGAACTATTTATTTTTCTTAAATTTTTTTTTATGAGTTTCTGTAAAAAAATCAGCTCAATTGAATATCGGTAGGGGCCTAGAAGAATTCATATGACAAAACGTTCAGTTTCTGCACTGCGAATTCTACAAAAAGTCCTTATCAATATCCGATTAAATTAATTTTTTTAAAACTCATAAAAAATAATTTTAAAAAAAAATTACCAAATCATTTTAACGGGACCCAAGTTGAGCCCCACAAAAAAATATTTGCGTAGTAGAATCTGTGTGCATGGCATGTTTGAAAATTAAAAAGTCAACGAAATGGGAGAGAGAAAAGTCAGGAAAAAATAGCGTGAGTTCTTGCTTTAAAATTCTAGGAGTAGTACAATACATGACACTCGGAACATGAAAATGTCCATAAAAGAAAAAGGACGATCTAGATTCAAAGCACCGTGAATCTGAACCATTTCTTTCTTTTAATGAATATTTTCACCGTCCGAGTGTCATGTATTCTAATTATTTGTCATAATACACATACTATGTCTTAAGGTCAAAATTGCCATTTACAATATGAGAGCTTTTGATAATAAAAAAAAATTATGAGAGCTTGTACTGGCAGTGTGGCACGGTGGCACCATGGATGTTGATTGAGAAAAAGAAGAATAGTAATTCTCTTTGCGCGCCCCCCCTGACACCACCCCCCCTGCCCGACCCCACCCCCCAGACCAAAATACCCCCGGTCAATTCACCCAACCCACGGCATTTGCTTTTCTTTTTTTATTTACTTAATAACTTTTATATCTTTTTTCATTTTTATTTATTTAATATTATTTAAGTGTTTCAATTTTCAATCCGATTGAATCGATACAAAGATCTTGTTTTTTTTATCATTTTGTCTTCAGTGATCATAATAAATTTTTGGCTCAAAGGCCTTTCAACAAATACCCTAAGACTTATTATTTAGTTTCAGGTCTCTCTTAGGGTGCTCATTGAAAGGCTTTAGAGCCAAAAATTCATTACGACTATTTAGGATGAAATGATAAGAAAAATAAGATCTTCGCACCGGTTCAAACGAATTAAAAATCGGAACACTTATTTTTTTACTCTTTATATGTATTTTTAAATTATTTAATATTATACCCGCCAATAATTCAACCCACGGCATTTTCTTATTTTATTTCTTATTTATTTACTTAATAACTTTTATATCTTTTTTGATTTTTATTTATTTAATATTATTTAAGTGTTTCAATTTTCAATCTGGTTGAATCGGTGCAAAGATCTTATTTTTTTTATCATTTTATCTTCAATAGTCATAATGAATTTTTAGCTCTAAGACCGTTCAACAAGTATCCTAAGGTTCTTTATTTACTTTCAGGTCTCTCTTAGGGTGCTCATTGAAAAGTCTTAGAGCCAAAAATTTATTACAACCATTTATGATGAAATGATAAGAAAAATAAGATCCTTGCACCGGTTCAAACGAATTAAAAATCAGAACACTTATTTTTTTACTCTTTATATGTATTTTTAAATTATTTAATATTATATACGTAAGTAATCAACCCATTTTTTATTTCTCATTTATTTACTTAATAACTTTTATATCTTTTTTCATTTTTATTTATTTAATATTATTTAAGTGTTCCAATTTTCAATCCGGTTGAATTGGTGCAAAAATATTATTTTTTTATCATTTTATCTTCAATAGTCATAATGAATTTTTAGCTCTAAGACCGTTCAACAAGTATCCTAAGGTTCCTTATTTAGTTACAAGTCTCTCTTAGGGTGCTCATTGAAATGACTTAGAGTCAAAAATTTATTACGACCATTTAGGATGAAATGATAAGAAAAATAAGATTTTCGCACCGGTTCAAATGAATTAAAAATCGGAACACTTATTTTTTTACTCTTTATATGTATTTTCAAATTATTTAATATTATATACGTGAATAAATTTTTTTATGTTATTGAAATTTTACTCTTATTAAAATTTTATAATTCTTTTATGTTATTGAATTCATTAATTTTGTTTTTATTTATATCTTTTATCTATTTTATTTCTAACCACTTGTTCAGATTTCTTTTTATCTTCAACTATAAACACTCATTTAAATTTTGTTTTTATCTTCAATTACAACCACACATTCAGTAAAACAAAAAACTAGTAAAAGTAAAACAAAAAAAATACTAAAAGTTAAAAGTTAAAAAAAAAAACAAAAACAGTAATTAAAGTCTTTGAAAAGAAAAAAAACTAGTAAAAGTTAAAAAAAAAACTAAACCGGTAATTAAAGTATTTTAAAAGTATAAAAAAATTAGTAAAAGTAAAAAAAAAACAGTAATTATTTACTTTTAAAAAACAAAAAAAAAACTAATCAAAGTAAAAAGAAAAAAAATCGAAAAAGGAGGGGAGGAGGGGCAAAGAGGGGAAAGGTGGTGGGGCCGGGGGAGGGGGTGTGTCGGGGGGGTGCGAGAAGAGGCTCTCCATGAAGGGCAGTAAAAGCCTGACACATTAGACTTTTCTGTACGGTTTCTAGGTGACGCCCACGGGATTGGAAGTAGCAAAACCCTTCACATTTTAGAGAACTTTATCTAGCTTGCTATCCACACAGATTTCTGTACACAAATTTCAATATGGAGCCCATTAAAGGTTCTACACAAATAATTTAAACTGTTCATTAAATATAAAATATTTTTTCGAGGGTTCATGTGAAAAATCAGCTCAATTTGATATTTATATAGGCTCGCTCCAATCATCTAACTTAAAATTGAGCATTTTATAGGTATCAGATTGAGCTAATTTTTTTGAGAGAGGCCTAGAAGAAATGTTTTACATTTAATGAATGATTTGGATTGTTTGTGTGGGACCCATAATGGGCCCCACATAAATGATCTGTGCATGATATGTGTATGAAAAGTCCATGTGACCAGACTTTCTGAACTTTATAACAAAGAGGGACCGGGTTTCAAGTTTCGTCATAGGCGTTTAGGTTAAGGGCAATGGCCAGCTTTTAGACCCCCGTAAACTAATTAATAACTAACTAATTCTTCTGTTAATCCTCCATTGATGTATACAATATTGAAAGGAAAAAAAATTCACAAAGAGGACCCTCACCCAAAGAAAAAAAGAAAAGAGACCGTATTAACAAAGCTTCGACTAAAATGGGAAATAAAAGGGGAAAATACCTTAAAAATCAGAGATTTTCTCAGATTGAGGAGAAATGTAAAGGCCTCCCTCAAGAATAAAGCCCTTAATTTGTTTACAATGGGGCTTATCTGTGAGAATTTTTCATTTTGGATAGGCTCTGATTTTGTTAGAAAGGTGTAGCAATTCTTTTCCTTTCTTTTTTTTTTTTTGGTTGTTTTGTTGCAAGGGATTATATCCTAGACGTTGATTCTTTGATTGAGCTTAATAATTATTACTACTTGCACTTACCCAAAAAAAAAAAAAGAGAAAGCCCTTTAAAGATCTTAATCTACAGTAGTCTCTCTTTTCTTTTTCTTTTTCATTTTCTGAAAGTGACTCTCCTTTTCTTTTTCTTTTTCATTTTCTGAAAGTGACTCTCCTTTTCTTTTTTAATCATCACAATCACAACCCCAACCATGTATACGTATTATAACAAGACTTGTGGGATTCATAACTTTTGTATTGATAGTTTAGGAGACAAAGGGACATATGGTGGATTGCTAATGGCGTGGAGGCAATGCCCCAGGTGTAGTAAATAACCTACCAGAGACACGAGGATCCGTTCGTTTAAGGATTTTGAATTTTAATTATTATTTTATTTATTTCCAATTATTCTTTTCATCTCTCGCTCTCTTCAATCATTAACCATATTTTCAATCATTACTCTATTTCTCTCTACATTCATTACCTATAAATCCAAATTCAAAACCCCAAAACTAACTGGGTCGAGTTTCTATAATTGTGATGCCTGAATTTTAATCTACTACTATTTTGAAAATTTTAAAAATGTTTAGTAAAAGCTGAAAAGACCGAAAAAAGAGATTCCTTTTAGACTCCCTCATGAGTTATGACAACTAAAATTGACACTCAGCAAAATCATCCTGCAAAAAGTTCTTCCTCCTCGAACTTTTTTTGTTTCGTCGGTCAGGGGTGATTCGGGCCAGCTTACGAGCAACTCAATTAATCCCTTCGCTGGTACGGTCAAGGCATATATGTCATCCACGCCGAGTTTAGAGCATTCACAAGAAATTTCTTTTTTTGTGTCCTAATCCAAAAAATCCCTTCCCCTAGTCCGGTTAAGGCATGACATCCATGCCAAATCTAGAGTATGTACTATTGATACTCGATCGGGCTCATTGTTTTTTTTCAAAGATGTTCTTCTTTGTGAGATCTATGGAAGAGTCATTGGGGTCATTATTATCAATCCGATATGAATGAAGCTAAAAAAATGAAGAGTGTTGCTATATGTACTGATTTGGGGGGAGGAATTTCGTACTGATGGCCGCTGGTGGGCCGTCTCCGGCCACCGGACGGCCGATCCGAGCCGTCCAAAAATTCTAAAAAACAAAACTGAGGGGCCTTACGCGGGAATCAACGGCATCCGAGGTGTGTAGGGTGCTTGATCCGAGCATCCCTTTTTCGTGTATATACACGTATATACATATACACACGAAAATGGGTGCTAGGATCAAGCACCCTACACACCTCGGATGCCATTGATTCTCGCGTAAGGCCCCTCGGTTTTTTTTTTTAGAATTTTTGGACGGCTTGGATCGGCCGTCCGGTGGCTGGAGACGGCCCGCTGGTGGCCGTCGGTACGAAATCCCTCCTCCCAAATCGGTACCTCTATCATTTCTGAAAAATGAAGGTTTACTCTTTAAATGGGTATGAAGAAGTGGGAAAAGGTAAGGGGAGCTTAACCGGAACCAATAATCTTCACTCACACGCATGCAAAGTTGAAAAACAGCTCCTTGCGCCTACAACCTAAACCAGCAGTACACACCCACCTCAAAGCCAAAAAACAAAACCCGGAGGTCAGGGTCAGCTTGCGCTCATCTCTACTAAAATCCCGGGACTATGAAATTAACAATCGGACAAACCCTCCCTCCGGTGCCGAAAACACGATTTACAAACACACTTTTAAGTGTTGGCAGTTTGTGATAGTAGTAATATATAGTTACTGCTAAAATTGCTACAAAAAAAACATCCACATGCAATTGTAGGCACTAGGCAGCTCTCAGCTCGGTTGGAAATCAAACATTATCTCTCTCGATCATACTAAGATACAAATGACACTTGTTCCTTTAAACTTTTTCAGGTGGTCCACTTACCAATTATGTGACAACAATGGATACGTACAAATAATACAGGACAGGACATTGGTATTATATTATAGCTACCTAAATGGGACCATTAAAAATTACTACTCCCTCCGTCTCTTATTTAGAGTCTAGTATTTTATTTTGGGTTGTCCTTTAATAAGTGTCCATTTTGTAAAGTTAGTAGGTAAAAGTTGGTGCATTGTCTATTTTGTCCCAAAAAGTAGATTCCATTTTGAAAAGTTAGTGAGTAAAAGTGTAATGATGATGGGTAAGTAAGGAAAGTGGAGGAAAAAATTGATATGAAAGGTATAATGATGATGTCTTTTTAATAAATTAGAGTTACGAAGCAGGACATTTAAAAAGGAACGGAGGGAGTACTGGATTACATACTGTTTTTACTTTTTTTTTTCACCTAAGTTTGTCGTTTGTCTCAAAGGAGCCCCAATTTATCCGTCAACAATTTAGAGGTCCCCATTTTTTGGTGCCATGTGTCATTTAAAGCCTTTGAATGCCTCACCCCCACTCCAGCAACTTTGTAATTAAGTGGTTTGTCTCTCTGGGTTCTCCGTGTTTGATTTCTTGTTAAATTTGGAGATTGGATTTTAGATGGGCACAAGATAATTCTTAGCGTTGTAGATTCTTTCGGTCTCGGAATTTGATGTCATAATTTCTTATTCTTATTAATCTTTGTAACATTTTCAGAGATTAATGATACTCCCTCCGTCCCTAATTAACTGTCCACGTTACTATTCTGGACATTTTAAAAAATCATTTATATCTTCCAAAGTATAATATTTTTTATATGCAATATGGATCTTGTTTGATAGATCTCAATTGATTCTATTAGACAAAATTTTGAAAATTATGAAAAATAGTATAAATTAAAAGATATAACTCATTTTAAAAAATTTGGAAAAAGTGAAAGTGGACAGTTAATTAGGGACGGAGGGAGTATTTTTTTTCACTTTTCAAAAAAAAAAGGGGACTGATAATGCCACGAAGTGTTTTCTTAATGCCACGACTGTTCAGGTTGTTTGACAAAATTACCCATGAGCGATACTAACATTTATCATAACCATTATCTTCTTTTTCCCCTCTTTCTCGCCGCTTTGTCCCCCTCTGTTTTTGCCGACCGTTAAGCCACCCACCTCTCTCTCTCTCTCCAGAGGCCATTGGAAAGAGGGTGCATGTCGTTCTCTTTCATCTATTTCGCGACCAATCCGTTGTCTGGATTCTGGATCCAATGTTTTCATTTCATCACCAATGGTGATTGCAACACTGTAGTACATGTCACTCAGTCTCCTGTACTTAATCTATATAGAAATCACAGGCTTAATTTGTAGAATAAAGACGATATGTCACAACTGGGTTGTGGCATTGTTGGTTTGATGTGATGTGATTCATGTAACTCTCGTCTTCATCCTCTCGAAAACGGAAAATCTGATTCAGTTTTAGAGAAAAAACAAAACATAAGTGTGTTATTTGTATTCAATACTGTCAATTTGTACCTATACAACGGGCTAAGCAGAGATTGCTGTCTAGAGAGAAAATGAGATGGAAGGAAATGGACATGAAATGTTGGATGGAGGAGGTGGATCTCGTGGTGGGTCAAAATTCGGGAATTGATGGTGGGTGTAATCGAAGCAAAGAAAGCCGGAGAAGAGTGGGAGGAGATGGAGGTGGGTATGCCCTGTGTATGAGCGGCAAGGAATGAAGAGAGAGAGATGGCCATGGGTAAAATTGTAAGATCACTTCATTTGTCGTGGCATTAAAATAAAGGCTCGTGGCATTAACCACAAGGCTTTTTGAATGAAAAACTTTTACGATCTTTCCTCATTTTGCCATTGGTGTGATCACCAGCAAGCTAGTAATTGCTTTTTAATGATCTAAATTTTTATTTTTTTTTGGCCGTTTTGTCTCCCAAATAGAATATTCATCGACTCTCGTGCGGCCGGTAACGCTTAAGGATCTTTTACAGAGGATTTCGCAACACTCATGGCTGGGTTTATCTTGCATGCAGAGGACTTGTTATTCATTTCATCTCACTTTCCCCCAACACCCCCACCCCCCCCCCCCCCCCCCCCCCCCCCCCCCCCCGCATTCTTAACCATGCAAGCATATCAACTCACCCCGCTTGGCAGCAGTGCCGCATGATCCATCCAGCCGTTCATTTCAGAAATGGACGGTTCGGATCTGATTCTTCCCGAAAAAATGTAACAATTGGCCTAGGAACAGCGAGTAGTACAGTTCTAGGCCTGATGCGACCGTGCCAGGGCAGAATTGCTGCCCAAATTCTTATCAAGGCCTGGAAGCCTCAATCTGACTTCTAACTGGACGAAAGTGCACGGCCTAAGGGTGGAGACCGTGAGGAGGTTCGTGGTTTGCCTTTGCGGGCTAAGGACTTAAAATTTCCTAAGCGTGTGAAAAATGGAAAGAAAGGTAGAGCAATGCCTAAAACAAAAATAAATGGACTTTATTAACGGTTTAACAAAGTCTGATTACAAGGACATGAAATAAAATCTAGGCTTGGCTAGATTGAGTACAAACTATTCTAGAAAGTAAAGGTAATTGAACGATAAGCCGTGGGCTTGTTTGGTCGTGGACCGAAAGATAAAAATAGTTAAAGGATAAATGAAATGAAATTTGGATAAGCCATGGGCTTTGATGGTCGTGGACCGAAAGATAAAAGATAATTAAAACATAAATTTGCATAAGCCGGGGGCTTGATGGTCGTGGACCGAAAGATAAAAGATAATTAAAACATAAATTTGCATAAGCCGGGGGCTTGATGGTCGGGGACCTTTGCCAAGGCCTTCAACTCTGGTATTTATAGGCAGATGTTCCAGGTCTTGAGCTGTTCAAGTTGCTTCCACAGGCCTTCATGCATGGCTGCCAAGTGTCCCTTTTGAGCTGCTTCAAAATGCTCCAATGAGAGCCTATTCTTTGAAAAAAACGTGCCATTTACTCTAAGAAAATGGTAAAGGCCTGAAAAGCCCTTCTTTTCTGCATAAAACTTTGTAAAAGAGTAAAAGGAACTTCAGCATCCAGGCCTTTGAGCTGCTTGTGAGCAGCTACTGCTTGACTGGACGTCTTTTGGGCCCACCAATGCTGAAGACCAAGGCTTCTTCAGGCCTTCCCACCATTTTATTGGTCCTTGCATCCCTTGTGGGCCCTTAAATCCTCTAAGGTTCATCTTTCACGGAAGAAGGATCCAGAAACAAAGGATTAACCAGACCTGGATGAGCTGCTTGTGAGCAGCTTGCTTAGGTCTGCATGAATCATTCACCAATAGCTCCAAGGGCTGCATGTGCGCCACCTGTCTCTGGCCTTGCTTCATGCTGAAGAATGGGGTCCCACCAGTTCAGACCTTGAGCTGCTTGTGAGCAGCTTACCCAGATCTGTCTAGCAAGAATATTCTAGGCCTTTGAGCTGCTTATGAGCAGCTTGAGGCCTTTAAGCTGCTTATGAGCATGGATGTTTATAAAAAAAGGGATTTTTGGGCCCACCAAGGCCAAAAACGCAGGCTTGGTTGAGCTGCTTGTGAGCAACTTATATGATGTTAGATATAGGCCTTTGAGCTGCTTGTCCAGGCCTAAGCTGCTTGTGAGCTGCTTGGGATGTCTCCATGCATGGTTGCCACGTGTCCCAAGCCTTGCTTCATGCTAAAGGATAGTAAAGACTCAGATCTTGAGCTACTTGTAAGCAGCTTACCTAGATCTGCTAAACAAGAACATTCTAGGCCTTTGAGCTGCTTGTGAGCAGCTTAAGGCCTTTGAGCTACTTGTGAGCAGCTTAAGGCCTTTGAACTCCTTGTGAGCTGCTTAAGGCCTTTTGAGCTACTTGTGAGCAGCTTAAGGCCCCCTAATTGCTCCTTAAAGGCTTTAACGATGCTCTTAAAGCAGTGGGCCTTTCATCAATTGGGCCTAAACTTGTTGGTAAATCATGGGCATTTGCCCAATGTAAGCCTTCTGAGCCCAAGCCTGGTGAGAAAACCAAGGCTTCTACCAATTTGGGCCCATTTCTTAGGCCTTCGTTACTTCTAGGAATTTGGGTTAGGCCTGGACGAAATACTCAGGCCTGGTGGACTGATTCAAGCCTTAGGCCTTTGACTGATTTAGGCCTATATGGAAGGCCCATCATTTCTTAATAACCGGCCATAATTCGTGGGCAACTGGTCGTAAGGTCTTTCAAGGCTAGGGCCTCCACCCTCGAGGCTACCTTTTAACCCGTAAATCCATTTCCTGATTTTTGGCCAAAAATGGGTGTAAACAGGATCTTAATCTGAGCAATAGATGGTCGAAATTTTTATGCACTCGAATTAGATCTAAGCCGTCCGTGCCGAAACGAGCGGTTGGATGGGCCGCTCGACACCCGTGCTTGGCAGCATCTCCTAATCCATTAAAGAAGTAGCTTATGAACGCCTTCAAGTCATCTAAACATGAGAAGCAAGTTGTGATATCACATTTGTGATATCCATTAAAGAAGTAGCGCCTGCAGTTTATGGGAACTAATCCCATCTTGTATCGGACACATCGGACCGAGAAATTTTTGGGTATCGGGTGGGTACCACGTGGCCGTGCCCATGTGATGCCCGACCAGTACATTTGAACCGTCCAAAAGTGTGTTGGACGGCTCATATTGAAACCCTCTCTTTCCTCTTTCTCTCTTCAAATTCGAGCTGTCCAAAACTGAAATGGACCGTCCGGATGTGCCAAGCGGGCACCACGTGGTACCCACCCGGCACCCAAGGATTTCTCGGACCATACAGAACACATGTCGATTTGCGTAAACCACAAAAATTTCTCCATCGGACCATACAGAACACATGTTGATTTGCGTAAACCACAATATTGTGTGCTACTCACATATCGTCTTCACTGGTAATATTGATAGTAATCATTAACTAACCACATATTGACTTTATGTGTGTATTCACATGCCCTATTTCGTCCTATTAATAAATGTAAAATTGGAACATTAATTTCACATGAAAAACTAGTAGTGCGAAAATCAATACCCTAAATAAGCCCGAAAATTGTACACTACTACTTAACAACCTATTGGGTTCAAAAGCAACGTGCCTAAAATGGCTTCCATGCTAATGAATACTCAGACATCTAGGCTCGTTCGGTTTGGATTTTGAAGAAGATTTGAACTTTTAAGGTGTAATGAGTAAAGAAAGATAGATAAAAAAAAAATTTACTGGAGACCGTGCGCAAGAATTTTGAGCACTCCAAACGAATAAGCCCCAACAATATACTGTATTATACATTACCGAGTCAACAGACGCACTAAAATAAAAGCGATTACAGCATACCCATGCGCCAAGACAACACCGGAACAAATTCTGTCTGCATCTTGCACTTCAAGATGTTAAAAAATCAAATGCTCGACCAAACAGCCTTTAGAGGTTTACCATCCGAAAATCGATTTTCCTGAGCGAAAAATCTGCCTAAACCCATTTCCTTAGGGTGATAAATAACTACAAGGACAAAAACAAGAAGAGGAAACCAACAGAGTTGCTCCCAAAATTGCACATTACCCAAAAAACCAAAACAAAAAAACAAAAAAAAGGGGTGCTACCATTGTCGAAATCTTGCTAGCGCTTGTTTTTTCTATCATTTCTGCCCCTCTTTCTGAACTCGCGCTTCTCCACGGAATACTGCTTTTTAATCAGCAAATTGCGCATTGCTGTCTTCAGAGTTTCTGAAGCAGCTAAAAATACATCTTCCTCGATTTTCACACTTCCTTGCAACTTTTCGAGCAGTTGCATGCCACCGGGCATGTCTTTGTCTTCCAACACGGTGGATTCAATCTCAACAGAAACTTGATTCAATTTGGTGAAACCAGATATGGCCTTTACATGGGCCAAAGAAGAGGAATTGAAACCTTGCAAGTTGGAGACGCCAGTTACCATCCACAATAGATCTGAGGAAGAGCTAGTTCCTATGCTTGTCGGAATGAACGTCTCTCCCTTGATGGAAATCACCTGAAAGATGTAACAGTTGGAGAAAACTGAATAAACAAAAGAAAAGGTTCCAACTTCCAAGGATTCCAGCAATTACTAATGGGTGGAGAAAACCAAAATGGAAGAAAAGATTCCTTAGATTTCAACAATATCTTAAAAGCTATAGAGCTTTGAATGTACCACCGTTTGTGAGACAATGCAAGCTGACAAGCTACATTTGTCTCTTACACAAAACAGGAAACCTTATACTGGGAACTAGAATGATGTGGCGGTGTGTTTTTGTAGCTAAAAGGCATCTGGCGGGCTCTTCGTTTCGAAAGTTCAACCAGACAAACTAAATCAGTTATGCAATCCTTGATGTGCAAGGGACAAGATTTATCCTTTTTGAAAACTTGCCTTACTTTTCAGGATAATACCTGAGTAATCGAAAGAGTTTTTTCAGAAAGGTTGCAGCTCAAAAGCACCACTCCTGAGAGGCTGCAATGGCATAGAACCACCATCTCAGAACTTTTCAGACATTAAATCAAATTGGCAGGTTGATTAAGGGGCCAGAGACTTACCCTTGGATGGCCACTGCAACTAATGAACAGATTGGAATGGCACATAGATCAGTAATGGCAGAACAGCATTCATCTTCTTCTCCATTAGACTGTGGAAATCCTAGAGATCCTGCCTTTAGGAAGCAAGAGTAAGCGAAAACAGAATAACCCACAAAAAAAACATGCAGCCCATCAGCAAAAGCTGATTAAGAGGAAAATACAGAACTGGAAAACAACAGACTCTGAACTCCTAGGTTTGTTGGAGAGGGAATGGGGGAATATCCATCACTCAAACTTGATGGTAGTACGACTGACCTAACTTTGACCAAAACGTCAACACCACTACAATGTGAGAATGTTGGCCTCACTTACTCAAAAGGTACCCAACCAAAGCTTACCTCTGCTCCAACTTCACAGGTATCAAGGAGAGATCCAGACGTTATATCCCACAATCGAACCTGGAAATTTGCAGTGCAGTCAGACATGTGCCATATCTAGAACCTTAAGGCTGTGTTCGGATATTGGGTTTATAGAGGGATATGTAAAGGGAAAGAATTCCTGTTCATTTCCAAGGAAGAAAATGAAAGAGAACCCCTTGCTGTTTCTTTTCCATTCACAAATCCATCCAGTAATCCAATACTCCAACGTAGCCTAAAGGAAAAAAGAGAGGCAAGAAGCAATTTGTGCAACTAATGGAATGATTACTCACTGTTGAATCACCACTTCCAGAGACAAGGAACCCATCAGGGTAATCTGAAGCCCCAACAAAGGCTATGCACGAAACAAACCTGCCAAACAAGACAAGTGAAAACAGAAATAAATCTCCCCCGATGACTGCTCACTACATGTGCTTTTGCAGTACACCAAAACTCCATTGTCAACTTCTATTCTCGAAAGTGCCATTTAATGATGGCTTTCAGATTTCACAAGTGCCTATTAATCACGTAAGCTGTAACTCACCTGACAATTTCAGACTATCAATAAGAAATAGTGAACCGTAAGGTCCGTAACATGTAAGGTTCTTTGTCTCCTGTGGAACACCCCAGCAGCTTAGAAAACCATACACCAAGGTTTGAAGTAGTTTCATAAATATGGACCAACTTATCTAAATCGGCATCAATAAACATTTGTCTGTCCCACCTCAAATCAGGTTCTAGCTTACCATGTTAAATGTTTTCACACAATATTTTGTCCATGAATAGCTTAAACAACAAAAGTTTCAATCTAAAGACCAAACCAAAACCCAACCCTTGTCAGCTGTGAACTTGTCTATTCTAATTGCCACTGATGCAAGATAAAACATGCGGTCACAAAAGACTCACTCGGAATGACCCAGGCAAAAACTCTGTATCTCATGAGCTCCATCTGAAGTCTTCTTTGGAAACACAGTAACCTGCATAGACGATTCATTGTTGGAAAAACAACATATAGGAAATTAACCATTTAGTAATAGCATTGTTTATATGGTTATGGTTGGAGTCTTGGAGGGTTGGATCAGAGGCTCTGATAAAGGTGATACCAAGTTCACCTATAAACTACAGAATACGGATTTAAGGGTTGAAACAAGGAACAAATAAGGAGAGATGGATAGGAAAGAGAGAAAAGAAGAATTAGGGTAGGAGATTAAGGAGCTTTAATCAACCCCTTCACCCCACCTGACATGTTATCCTATTACAAGAATAACTTGGTCAACATTAACAAGTAGGAAAAATAACAAAAAAATAGAACAACAAAATTCAACAGTTCGGTGAGTTACACGAATTTTAAAATCCCGATCAGCACTAATGATGAATCGTCCATCTGGCGAGAATTCCTGCAAGAACATATATAGTTTAGGATAAGCCCAGCTTGCAATAAAGGTCATTTAGGCATTCACAAAGAGGGTAAACTTATCCCAAAATGGAGTCTTTTACAATATATAGCACAAGAACAATGTTTAGAGGAGCAAAAAAGTACATGCAAAGCAGATAAAATAGCTACTCGCCAAAAAAAAAAGTTTGTAAAGCGGAAAGAGAAGGAAAGCAAAATGAAACCTATTGCCCACAAATCTCAAGGACAGATCTGCATAACCTTACACGTATAGAGAACCAAATACTTGAGCTAGTATAGCATTATTATCAGATCATTTTTTGGTATTGTTATTGTTGTGGGAAAAACTGAATCGTGTATGGGAGGTATTATCAAAGGCCAAAAAGTTACAACAGAGGAGGGAGAAATAGTAAATTCAAGATAACGAAAGACACACCAGGCTAGTAATGATGCTACAATAGTGGGCAAGAATTGGCACTGCCTTCTTACTGGCTGAAGATTGATTATCATGAAATCCATCCAAATCCACGGCCCAAACAACTCCAAACTTGTCAGCAAAACAGGTAAACAGACCATCATTGCTTATAGCAACCGCGCTAACTCTCTTCTCGGACAACCTGTCACATTTACAATAAATGTACACTGTGAAGTGGACGAATAAGGTGATACCAAGTTCACCTATAAACTACGGATTTATGGTTTATATGATGAAGGGGTTGTTTCTTTGGGATGGGGTGGGGGGAAGGGGCTGCTTATATGGTTATGATTGGAGTCTTCTGGGTTGGATCAGAGGCTCTGACAAAATGATACCAAGTTCACCTATAAACTATGAAGTGGATGAATAAGAAACGTAAACTATGAAGTGGAGGAATATGAAAATAAGTATCAGCTCACCTGATGGCTGAGGGAATGCTTATGCTGAAACTTAAGGAATGTAGTAGGTGTCCGGTATGTAAAAAAATATCACTTAGACTGCCATATGAATTATTCTTAGATCGCCCATCCGGTGATGGGTATTTTAAATGTGTACGAAGTGTATAAGATATGTGAAATTGTATGAGTACAAGTGAAATGTGCATAGATATTCTTAGTGTTTAGTCTTTACCCCAACCTCGTCCACCGCAAATTGGGCAGTCGTTTGAATGATCTATTAAGTATGTTAATGAAAAACAAAAATCCCGAAACATGTTATTGATACTTATGTCATCCTTTTTTCCATTTACAAATTATTAGACTTGGCCCTCCCTCAAACAGATTAGGTGGGTCATCCAAAAACATCAATCTAGAACAACTGAACTTAGTTGAATTGAAAAATAGGCATGCCAATTGAAACAAATGTTTGGAGCAACTTCACAACAATCAAATGCTACCTTCGCCATCTTTCGCAGAAACTGTACGAGTATCTACCGTCCAATTACGTCAAAACTATCGGACCGTTATGGACATTAAAAAGACTTACACAGTACAAATGCAGCTCCAGGCATCAGTGTGCCAAATCTTAACTAGTTTATCATCACCAGCAGTCACTAAAAGCTTGCCTTTCGCACCATAACGGACTGCTCTAATGGAATCTCTATGAAAAGGGTCGGCAGTATCGTCGACCAAATGAACTGGACCGCCAGTCCTGTGAAGAAACAGTAAATGGCATCGTCATGCAAGCCATGTAAAAACTTGAAAGATAAAAGTGTCGTTACTAATGGGTTACTCCTGGAAAGATAAACTTGAAACAGAAAGTAAAATTCTTGGACCACTCTATATGGTATTACTTCAATCATAGTTACATTCCGAAAATGCATCAACTGTACACACGCGCATAGTTCGTGCGCTAAGAGAGCAAGTAAAGGACTAACTTCCTCGTGAAGATTTTAGCTGTCTATTCGTGAATATCCAATTAACTCGAGTTAACAAGGAAAAAACCCTCAAATTCCTCTCCACTCCTTCAGTCAAACTCGTAGCAAAATGGCCATCAACTTCTTTCTCAAATCATTCCACTAAAATAAGGGGAGACGATTTGTACTACTCTATATTTTTTCAAAGCCAATTTTGTGGCTTTTAAATTTTCTGCTCTACCAATCAAGAAGCTTATGCCTTCTCTGCTACTTAAACACCAAAGTTTACCCAATTGAGTGCTCCATATCCTTAAAGCTCAGACCTTTACTCAACCAGAGTACAATTTTGAGTACAGGGCTAGATGATCTTAGCTTACTTGAAATCGAAGACGCGGAGGTCCGACCCGACGGCGACTGCGACGGATTCTTGGGTCGGGTGGACCGCGATTAGGGCCGGAGCCACCTCCATCTCTCTGTTCTGCTCTCCGTCTTCCATTATACTAGTCTCCTCCATTCTTTTTATCTCTGCTTATTGGATGAATGAATACAGCAACCTCCAAAGCCTTCGTTTTTAGGGTTTTTGAGGGTTCTATCCCCACAAGCCTAGCTTTTGAAAAGATTTGGGAATTTTGAACGGACGGAGGGAATACGCTGAAACGGCAATCTTAGTTTAAGGTTTAAATTGATGGAATTGATTCTGCGGAGAAAAAAAGTAAGACTTTTGTGAAACTATGAGGATGAGTAGTGTAATTTTTGCTTTCATTATTTTTTCTCTCCTGTTTTTAGTTTCACTTCTTTGGAAAAGAAAGAAAAGGACAAAGAACTTTAAGAAAAGTGTAGAGAAAAATGTACTCATTTAATTCTTTATTTTTTTATTTTCTTCCTATTTTTTCCGAAAAATTAATTTTTCTTTCTTTCTTTTATTTTCTTTAGGTTCCAAACAAAACCTTCGTCAAATCATTGCCTTCCCGTTCTGATTTTCTTTCTTTTCCCCGAGCTTCAAACAGGCTGAAAGAGAAGCGAAACAAGTGAAAACTCTCAAATAAAGAAAAGAAAAGAAAACTTCGAAAAAATGTGACGAAAAACATTTACTGTGTTTAATTGTTTGTCATTTTTTCCCTATTTTCTCTGAAAAGTTTATCATATTTTCTTTCTTTTTCTTTACTTTTCCCGAAGCTATGTTTGAAACTTATGGAAAAAGAATGAAAAAATACAAATTTCCCTTTTTGTTTGGTTCAAATACAAACGCAAATTTTTCTCCAATTTCTCTTTTAACAGAGCCAAGGCTACAAACAAACCCTTCGTCAAACCGTCGCCCTCCAGTGATCCAGAGAAGGTACGGATCAGTTGGAACATGCCAATGCCCATTGATTTATACGTCTTGATCATCGCAATTTGTTTTTTCATTCAGGACGGTATGCAATCTTTTCCAAGTCAAATAAGTTCATTACAATCCCTTTTGTGGGTGATGACTCCCTATCAATCTGTATTCATCAATGTATTCCAAAATAATGTTTTCTTGAAGGTTTATCTTCTTTTCTTTTCTTTTCTTTTTAAGGAGATGCTAGACGTGTTAGTTATTAGTGGTATTCGACCCTTGGTCTTGTGCCCTAACTTAGCTAGTGGGTATATGGTGCCTTCCAACTTAGCTACTACTCCGCTTGCGTTTATCTATCTGTTGTATGGGTAAATAATATAAAACAAAAGAGTAGATTTTTTTTTTTTTTTTTGTGAAATAAAGTCACTGCGGTACACCAAGGTAGTTAAATAGTTAATTGGTGGTTGAAGTGCGAGATGGCAACGGAAACTGGAAGAAAACAAAGATATGATTGAAAAATACAACTGATTTATGATATAGTTGTTTCAGCTTCTGGGGAATTTGACTACGAAAATGGAGAATACAATGAGCCCCAAACCATGGTAGGGAAAAAAAATACTACTACCTAATAAAAAACAATGCAGACCTCAAGCGGGGACTGATGAGTTATGAGCACAATCCATGTTGAGTTTGAGACCTTGGTTTTCTAGTTCTATCGCTGCAAACAGTAGCTTTCCTTTCTCTTGTCCCCTTGTATAATATCCAGTGAAAGAAAGAAAGGAAGATTCTTTGTTTCATTTAACATACGGCCTTTGACGTTTCACTAATTCAGCGGCGCAGGAAACTTTTACTCTGAAATTTGATGGGTTGATTAGATAATATTGATAAGGTTGATGGTTTCTCATATTTTTATGTTCAGATTTAATTGCTTTACCGTGCCTTGGAGATTGTTGGAGCTCCTGACTCCAAGGTATGCCTGTTTTTCCTTTGACTGCTGGTGGTTGTTGTTGTACACAGTTCCGTACAAGGCAAGGTTCTGTATGTTTTTGCCTTCTAATAATTAGAACTTTTACGAGCTATTTGATGTCCAGTAGATGTTAACCAGTGAGACTCCTGTTTTCTGAGATAAAATTGTGCTTACTGGATTGTTTTTGTTTATCACTTTTCATCTGCGGTCACCTTTTGTTGTTCAGCCACACTTACACCCCCCCCCCCCCCCCCCCCCAAAGAATGAGAAAGACAGTTGCTTGAAATGATCTGGGACGTAATTAGAACCTGTTTGTTGAATTTGTTTCTCGACTATCCTTTTTTTCTTTGTTCTTTTTAAAATGCGACAATGATTTTTCGAAATCTGAGTACGAGTATTGTACTCCCTACTTATCGGATCAATCGGTTTTTTATGTCACCTCTTAATGGTACAATAGTATGCATGATGCATTCTTGAATCCCGACAGAAGTAGCATTAGAAGCATCAGAACATAAGCAAGGAAATATCTTTATAATGATAGTGAAAAGGGCACCTAGTTTTCCCCGAGAAAGTATCTCAACATGCACTGGTACATATATGCCTCATCTTCACGTGTGTGATGAGTAAAGATTAACAATAATTATAGAGTATGTAAGATAGGCATATCGAGAAGGAAGGGTCAATAGGCACAGAGTAAGTTGATTTAGATAGTTTTGGAATTCCAAGCATATGATGTGACAGAGATGAGGAAGAACAGCAGATAAAATGGCAACTTGGTAGTGTTTCCATCTGAAGTGTTTCCCCCCGTTGATGGTGCAGTCTTAGATCCACTTCCTGCATGCAGTGGACATCAACAAAATGTGTACTATTTAAAGAAGAGAAAATAACAAAAATCGTAAAATTGGCTTAATGTTTAAATGCAAGCTGAATGATATTTTCCTTTAGCTCAGCATGCACCCGAATCGCTCATGGATACGTGCTAATTGACATGCATTACAAGATTAGTTTAACTTTAAGGATGTGGAAATAATAACGGCTCTGTTCTAAATGGCGGCCGCCGAGGCCGCCTAGGCGCTTGGAGGTACCCTGCCGCCACGCCAATACCCCTTGGCGTTTGATTTGGCGCCCAGGGAGGTTTGGCAGTGTTTGGCGGCCGCCTAGGCGGCCTTGGCGGCCATGGTGGTCTCGGCGATTTGGCGCCCAGGGAGGTTTGGCGGTGTTTGGCGGCCACCTAGGCGACCTTGGCGGGCCTTGGCGGCATCATCGACGTCTTTGGAGGCCTTTGGCGGCCATAAATGTATAGTATTATTAAACTGATGTAGATCAAGTTTTGGAAGGGTATGGAGGAGAAGAGTTAAAGAAAGGAGATGAACTTTTAACTTGGCATTAGGGATCTCCGATCTCGTTTATTTCTACTTATTGTCTTATTCAACTTATTTGCTAGTTGCTACTACTTAATTTCATTTGGGTTTGTACATTAAACTTTGCATTATGGTTATGTAGAACTTTGAACTTGTATTATGGATACATAGAATATAGTTTGATTGGATAATGGTTTGTTAAAAAAAAAAAAAAAAAACGCCGAATTGCTTGGCGGCTTGGCGCTTGGAGGTGGGTTTCCGCCCTACTAGCGCCAAGCGCCATTTAGAACATTGAATAACGGTACATGGAGTAAAATCATTTACCTGAAGGGGAACCTGGTGCAGCAGTCGGTGATGCTGGAGGGAAAGTAGCTGCTGAAATGGAGAAAAATCATTTCAATTGCATTTATATCTCAAAATGAGCTGCAAATACTATTCCTAATGCCCAAATACAATTTGAATGAAAACTTCGTTGGATATTCTCACCATTACAGCGGCTAATTGGGGGAGTCTGGACATTGCATGCATTGGGGAGTGCCAAAGCCTGAGTGTGATTTATGTTAATCCCAAGCGAAGAGCTATTATTAATGACCTCACAGAGGCACTCCGGCTGGGACCCAACAACGGTGGTGAGTTGTGAGCAGCATGCAGGTGATGGAGTGGATGTGTTTCCTTGTATGAAATCAAGGCATGGAGATAAGCTAATGAGGACGCTGGTGCAACTTGACTGAGCCATGGCTCCTGTCCAAAAAACTGAAAAGAGAACCAGGGTCAATACCAGCTCCATCTTTCTGGTTGCCATTGGAGGTTTTTAGACGCACCAGCCGAAGTCTTGTGATCTGTAAGTGATTTACTTTCTGAAGATTATCTCTTTTCTGGTTTGCAGGGGTAGAGAAGGATGTGGTTTATAAAAGAGGATTTTTTAGTAAAGAAATGCACAGGGAGTAGTGGGTTACCTGCTTTCCTACTTTCACCGACGTCTTTGGTAAACGGCTAAATCTCTATTACGTGTTTTCTTCTGGTTTGCTTGAAGCTCTGTTGTTTACCATAGATTGATATATAATTCAGATGCTGATGTATAGAGAAGCTGATGATTTCTATTTCAAATTACTTTAGTGTGTGAGATTGTAAGGTAAATATGTAACTTCAGATGACTGTATTGGTCAATTGGGCTGATGCATATAATGCAGGTGTCACTGGAACATAGGTCAATTAGAATTGGAAATTCATTATGTAGGTCCCAATTTAACCAACACAGACCTGATTATGTTAGTCTAATGCTTAATAATCTGGCAGAGTCCATGATTGACATGTTCTTATAATGAAAACCTGATAATACCTGAGTTATATTGGTCATACAGAAAATCTTAAATTACATCAACCTGTCATGTTTGAGCCTAGCGAGTTGAAGCTGCTAAAACTTAATCTTCTAACTTGGGGTTCTTCTTCCATGTAGCCTTCAGTTGTTCAATGACAACATTCTCTCCTAATGGTTTAATGGCACATCTATCGAGCAGTTCTAGAGTATACAATTCCTTGCACGCATTTGGTTTAATTCTTCCATTTCCTTGATTTAGTTTTTGTGATTGGAGTCATTGGACTTGTGCCTTCAAAATTGCTTAATTATGGTGTTCTTCAGTCCTTGGCTACTGAGCTCACGCTTGTCACTTTGTTTTCGTTTTCCTATTTGATATTTTGCCTGATAGCCTACACATTTTGATGATGAAAGGGCGAGATAAACCATGTTTGTTGACAAATCAATAGATGGACAAATAGAAGTTCCTGCTCATTCTTTCCTTACTTTCTCAATACAAATGATACAATGGCACGCATGAAAAATCCATCTCCTGGCTTAGGAAAACAAAGAATAATAATTTTGAACAATGGGGAAAGCATCGTCAATTCTGTAAACCGTACCCCGAAAAAACAAACACTAAAACAAGCTCTCTGCAACTCTATGAAGAGCCTAGAATATGGTGGCACTCGAAGCACATGAAACAATGAAGAGAAGAAACACTGCAACTTGAAGGGGTGATTTGATGGTGCTTCCACCAGATGAGACACCAGCTGTTGAGGGCACTGTTTTGGAACCTGTTCCTGCATTTGTTTTATGCGTTAGCACCAAATGTTCTTTGTCCATAATACATTACAGAAAAAGAGCTAGATAATTATAAACTACAACAGATCTCACATACCAGCTGAAGGATTGCTCGACTCAGATGGTTCGGTTTGATTTTCGGGTAGTGTTTCATTGGAAGAATCTGAGGGGGAATCTGCTGGAGAAGGAGAACCCACTTGAACACTCTCTGGAGAATCTGCTGGAGGAGGAGAACTCACTGGAGAAACTACTGAAGGAGGAGAACCCACTGGAGAAACTACTGAAGGAGGAGAACCCACTGGAGCACTCTTTGCGGTAGCTGCTGAAGCAGTGGGTGCACTTGCTGCTGCTTTCGTATATTCAAAATTAATTCAGACAGCTTCTTTTCCAATTATCTTTTACATATAAGCACAAATATAGAAGCTAATACTACATAACTTAAGCTTACCGTTACACCGGCTAACCGGTGGAGTTTGCACATTACAAACGCCGGGGAGTCCTAGAGCAAGAGTTTGATTCACAGTGATCCCTAATGGGGAAGCACCGCCATTGAGCAACATGCAAAGGCACTGAGGTTGTGATTGAACCACATTGCTGAGCTTTGAGCAACACGAAGGAGATGGTGTCGATAAATTCCCCCTAACGTAGTTGAGACACGGGGATAAACTGATGAGTGCACTCGTGCATCCCGATTGAGCTGCAGCGCCGTTCCATAGCATGACGACAAGGAACAGGGCTAGCCCCTTTTCAGTCCCCTTGGGTGCCATTTAGAGATGCGGGCTTTCTTGGGAAGATGTCTTGGTTTTGCTTTGGGAAGTAGAAGTCTTGGCGTGGAGGGAAGAAAGGGGTCTCTGGGGGTTTAAATACGAGGGTTAGTGTAGAATAGACAGACTGAGATGGTTTCCTTTGGGTGGCCAACTCTCAAACTACTGAGTTTCCTAAAATCATGGAATGCTTGTATGAGTGAACATATTGAGATTCAATGCCTAATTAACTCTTCACATAACTTGCTATCACACACAATGATTGTATTGGGCTTTTTTTTTTTTTTTTTTCCAGTTCTCTTTTTCTCTCTTATAGATGCTTATATTTTACTCATTGAATGTACAAATTGGAATTACTGATAGCGAAATGACTGTCACACAAGACTCCACAATTGTTGAGAAATTGGCCAAACTACCAACACATACCACACACGAAGAACAATCAACCAAGAAAAAATAGAACACAAGACATAGGGGTTTTATATGGTTTTCCCAAAGGTGCCGTTGGGTGCATCCACGTGCAATTTAGTACTATAGCACTAATTTATGTTGTAGGTATTTTTTTTTTTGTTAATCGATAGAAGAGATCATTTTACATCAGATAAGAAGTACATAATACGAACCTGGGACACTACATCAATTGTGAGAGTCTATGAGATAACCAAACCCTACAACTCAAGCAATACAAGAAATAAGCCTATTATAGGGTAGAAACAAAGAAAGAAAGGAAAAGTCCTCTATGGGAAGAACACCCACGCGTAAGTGGGGACACTTGAGCTCCTGACCTCCTATTGAGATGCAAGAGTCCTGGCCAACTGAGCTAGGCCCAATTGGTTTTATGTTGTACGGTTTATTTCACCCTTTACCAAACTTTTATGGTCGATTCGATTGGATGATTAGGCATGACATGAGACAGTATTACAAATCTTGTGAAATACTCCAGTGTTTTTGACATTTTGAATGCAATTTGTTATACGAATTGCACAAATAACCGGTCTACCAAACTCATAATGAACGTTTCTACAAGGATTTACTATTAATGAAGACGTTGTTAATAAATGAACCATCCACTGCCTGATTTGAGTAAGGGACAGATAAATCCTTTTATTGGCAAGCCAAACTCACCTAACTATGAACTCACCATATTTTCAAATCCAACTCCTAATTAAGAAAAGGTCCTTAGGCTATATGAGTTAGTTTCCTGTGGTTAAGCTCCCAAACCCACTATTACTCACTCCATAGTCTCTATTAGTTATCGAGCACTTACCGATAACTAAAATTTTGCGCATCATAATTGGCTCTTAAACGCCCCTTTATAGATAATAATTTCAAGCATTGTGATACCATATGCTAAGTACGTACCATATGTTGTTTACGAGTGTAGATTTGCCCTCTTTTTTTTTTTCTTTTTTCCCCACCTCTTTTTAGCGAGCAACTTTACTTACTGGGGTGACGCAATTCATGTCCCTCTTCGACGATCATAATTGCTCATTTTGTATGGATTAATATTTATGAAGAGATTATGTAACAATTTATCTCAATCGAATTTCTATTAGAACTCTCGATCCAAAAATCCAATTCTCCTCAATCCTTGGGTCTAAATTTGGATGGAGGGAGTCGAATGTAATTAATTTGATTGAGCACTTGCCGATTTCTAAAATTCTGCACGTTCTATTAACAAATCAATCCTTACCGACTGGGCAATTCTAACCTATGATCCAAAACCAAAATAGATCTTACCCATATAGTAGTGGCCGGGTAACTTACAAAAGAGGTGGTTAAACCTTTCAGGTTTGAGCATAGCGATCGAGTTGAAGCAGTTAAAACTTATCCTTCTTACTTGGGTTGAGTAGTAGTAGTTCAATGATGGAGTTCAGAGTACGTAAGACTTGAATAACAAATTGCTCCGGTAATGGTTTATCGACCTGGACCCATCTAATCTATCAAACATGCATGCAGTTGTTCTATATGGAGTATTCAATTCCTAGCATTTAGCATTTACCATATAGAAGTATACTTACTGTCCATTCATTCCTTTTTTTTTTTTTTTTCTTAATACAAATGGTAACGCATGCACAATCACACGTACAATGAAGAGAAGAAGCACGAAAAAACAAACAGTACTAGTAAATCAAAGCCCTCGGGTGAGAGACATGCACAATGAAGAAAGAATTAAGCACGCTGCAACTGCAACTTGAAGGGGGTGATTTGACGGTACTGCTACCACATACGGTACCACCATGATCTGTTGAAGGCACTCTTTTGGAACCTGCTCGTTCTCTGCATTAGTTTTATGCATTAGCCCTAAAAACCAAAAAAAAAAAACATTCAGATAAAAAAAGGAGCTAGAGGATGATCAGCCGGGATTGAGGGGATACATTCGCCCTGCAGGTCCGGCCCGCATTGCAATTGAGCCGGAGCCGCAGCGACGTTCCATAGCATGAGGACGTACGATTAGGAACACGACTAGTACTCCCGTATTATTTATACCCTTGGGTGCCAATGCCATGATCGATCTGGTGATTTCCTCGGAGAGGAGGGATATTGGAGCTGTGTGTTAAAGTGGGAAGACAAATGGGTACGTTGTGCTTAATATCCAAGTAGAAGTTTTGGTGAGGAGGGAAGAAAGTGGTTTCGCCTCGGGGTATATAAATAGCAAAAATGCTAGGAACACAACACCAAACACAACATCTCACATAAATGTGAGGCCCACACGCATTGGTACGTGTGGACCCTACATGTACGTGAAAAATGTTGTGTTTGCATTATTAATGTACGTGTATGTACGCTAATACAATAAACGATAACGATCTGTGATCGTATGTCTTTAATCACGACTTTAAAACCATGGTCTTTTCGGGTGTGATCGTAAGTCTTTTACTTTAGATCACGGTAATAAACCGTGATCGAAAGTTTAAAATGATCACACTTAATATAAGTGTGATCGTATGTCTTTAAACACAGTCCTAAAACGTGATTTTTTCGGGTGAGATAGCAAGTCTAATTCCTTGATATTAATTCGCCCGACAGCTAGCCAACACATTTTGATGGTGAAAGGGGGTGTGATAGAGCATATATGCATGTTTGTTGACCAATATTCATATCAATAGATGGACAAATAGAGAAGTTAATTCCTGCCCCTTATTTTCCTAATTAAAATACAAACGGTACGTACAATCACACACATGAAATCCTCGTCTCTTGGATGAGACCAGGGTAACAAATCAAGAACAATAATAATAATCTAAACAATGAGAAAATTAAGCATATCGATCGTTTCAACACTGCAAATTAAACCGGACAACGAAAAAATAAACAGTAGTATGTATGTATGAAAGCCCTGGCCTGGGTACGTACGTAACAATATTATCAAGGGCTTATTATAAGAAATACATGAGACAATGAAGACTTGAAGGGGTGATTCGACGGTGCTACCACCAGATCGATGAGCTTGCATGGCACCATCATCTGTTGAATATTCGACGGTGCTAGCTCCTGCGCTAGTTTTATGCATTAATTATACAGCGCAAAATTTTATTCGTCCAGAAAGCATATTCAGATCAAAAAGAGCTAGCTAGTAGATTAATAATACAGTAGTATATTATAGCTATTTATATTGCAACACGTCTCACATACTGGCCAGTTGTTAAGGTTCAGTGCTTGTAGTCCCCAAAAAACCAACGTTAGTTGAGCCATCAGTTGAACCATGATATGCGTTGCGCTACGGTCACGTCAGTCGGGATTAACCCCACGCCCATCGGGTCCACGACTGTGGCACATATATACGAATCGAAACCGCATTGCGATAGAGCCGCAGGGAGATATTGTTCCATAGCATGAGGACAATTAGGAACACGACTAGTCCGATTTTGATATACTATACCCTTGGGTGCATGACATATTGATGATCGATCGGGAGAGAGATTTGCTATTACTGTTTTGGTTTTTCCGGAAACTGATGAAATGTCGGAGAGGAGGGAGGGACGGAGCTGTGTGTTATTAAAAGCTGGAGGAAGACTAGTGCTTTAATTACAAGTAGTCTCGAAGTTTAATTTGGTGATCGAGGAGGGAAGAAAGTGGCTTAATTCGGAGTATAAATAGGATAATTTATTGTATTCATGTGATGAGTATACTTTAATGATCACATGGGTCTTATTTTAATTTGTAGTTCGATGGATATATAATTAATTGCCAACCTCTGATGCTAATATTCATAATTGTGTCATTAATTGCATCGTTACTCACGTACGAGTTCTAATATTGAAACATCTATGCCACAAAACCCTTCTTCAAAATTGCAACAACCACGTGACGGTATCCTAAACTCTTATCTATTAGTGTACATATTTGTACAACTAGCCTCTACACACTTTGTGGTGAGGAACACACCACAAATGCATGTGTGATGGAAAAGGAGTTTGGGGCATCACGTGACGGTACCTAGGAGCAATGAATAATTTTTCGTGACATTGTGCCAGTTTTTCGAACTGCTAAATTTTGTACTTCTTTTTGAACTCTAACAAAATTTGACTTGCACCGCATCACGTGTTTCACAACCCTAATACATCAAACACCTTTTGTCCCATCCCCATTACGTTACCAGTACTTGTTTACGCGAAACCCCGGCCGGCCTTAGACGCCCCTTTATAGATAATAATTTCCAGCATTGTGATACTATATGCTAATTAGTACCATATGTAGTTTAATTACGAGTGTAGATTTGTTTTTCCACCTCTTTTTAGTGAGCAACTTTACTCACTGCGTGACGCAATTCATGTCCCTCTTCAACGATCATAATTGCTCATTTTATATGGATTAATATTTATGAAGAGATTATGTAATAATTTATCTCTCAATTGAATTTCTATTAGTACTCGATCCAAAAATCCAATTCTCCTCAATCCTTGGGTCTAAATTTGGATGAGGCCGAATGTAATTAATTTGATTAAGCACTTACCAATAACTAAGATTTTGCACGTTCCATTAACAAATCAATCCTTAATTACAGATGGGTTGATTCTAACCTATGACCCAAAACCAAAATAGATGTTACCATTAGTGGGTAACTTACAAAAGAGGTGGTTAAACATTTCATGTTAAGTTAAAAAAAAAAAAAAAAAAAAAACCCCTTCCATGTTTGAGCGGAGCGACTTGAAGCAGTTAAAACTTATACTTCTAAATTTGGGGTTGTTCTTCCATGTTTCCTTTAGTAGTTCAATGATGGAGTTCAGAATCAGACTTGAATAACAAATTGCTCCGATAATGGTTTATCGACCCGGATCCATCTAATCTGTCAAACAGTAGTTCTGGAGTCCTATTCAATTCCTTGCGCGTACGTATTAGGTTCAATTGCTGACCACATTCTTGATTTAGCTTTTGTGATTGAACTTTTTTTGCCTACGAATTGCTTCGTGACAGATTTTCTTAGAGTCCCTTGGCCACTGAGATTGAATGTTTTCAGGCTTCGAATTTCAGTTTCCGTTTTTGTTTCCAAATTCCTTGATATTTGCCTGATAGCTAGCTAGCCAACACGTACATTTGGATGGTGAAAAGGGTGAGATAGACAGACCATGTTTGATTGACCAATATTCAATAGATGAACGAACAGAAGTTCCTGCCCCCTTCATTCCTTATTTTCTTAAAATGTCAAATGATACGTACAATCACACACATGAAATCCTGGCCATCTCCTGATGATGCCAGCCGGGGAAACAAACAACAATAATCTAAATCTAAACATTGAGAAAAGCATCCTTCGTTTCAACTTACTGCAAACCGGACCACGAAAAAGCAAACAGTACTGATAAATCAACGCCCTCGATCGGGACGTCTCGTAACATTAATTGTCAACAGCTTATTTATAATACATGACATGAGATGACACAATGAAGAGAAAGAAGCACACTGCAAACTTGAAGGGGGTGATCATTTGAACGGGCACAGCTATCACCAGATGATCAGGCACCATCTGTTGAAGGCACTGCTCTGGAACCTGTGATCCCTGCATTAGTTGTGTGCATTAGTGCAAAATTTCCTTCGTCCAAAAAACATTCATGTCAGATTTAAAAAAATAAAATAAAATATTATATAGTATATTGCAACACATCTCACATACCAGCTGTTTAAGGATCAATATTAATAGGATCAACTAGAGGGCCATCAAGGTTAACCAGGTGATCTGCGTCAATAAGTTCGTCGATGGGAACCGTGATTGGGACACATTCCCCTGGAACGTTGTCGCAATCACCCGATTCAGGTGATTGCGCCGCAGCGACGTTCGATAGCACGAGGACGACAAAGAACACGACTAGTCCGATTTTAATATCCTTAGGTGCCATGATCAATCTGGAAACTGAAATGTCAGAGAGGAGGGATGGAGCTAGCTAGCTAGCCGTGTGTTGAAGTGGGAAGACAAATGGGTTAATTGTGCTTTACAAGTAGCAGAAGTTTTGGTGGAGGAGGGAAGAAAGTGGTTTCGGGGTATAAATAGTGTATTCACAGGGTTGACTTGCCTTTATCTCAAGAAGTGACGGTGACATTCCATGCTCAAAATCGGGGGTTGCGTGAGGATCATTGGCTTCTTGATTCTCGAATTTTTGGGATAAATAATTGTAAATAGAGAGCTTTTGTTTTTCTTTGGTTTTGGTGTATAGTTGGGCCAAGGGTATTTTTGGTGTATAGTTGGGCCAGGGGTATGCCCGTGTGAGATTTTGTAGCTTCTTGCACGGTTTTTTGGTGAAATAAAATTTACTTACCAAAAAAAAAAAGTCAGCATCATATATCTGTTTGATCGGGAAAAAAAAACCCTCAAAAGTCAGCATCAAAGTTGTATAATTTGTTGTGGTACTGCAAAATTTACGGGGTGGTCAGTTTATGTGGTGCAGTCTAACTGATCCTTTCTAACTATAATGTTTGGTCTTATTACCAATTTTATTGATCTTAATGTAAAACGATAGTCTTTTGCATTAATAAAATTATAACCACTCTTCCTTATTGCTTGATTAATTCAATTGCAATTAGTTTTTTTTCCAAAAAATACTAATTATATATTCATATGTTCGTGTGACGTGCAATAACTGCTTAGTTTTGTATCTCTAGCTCAAATACTTAATCAGCTTTTCCTCAAATGTTTAAACTTTTTTATTGTTTAGGATTCATGTTCAAGTTGGTAAAAGAAAAACAATCGAAAGAAAGAAACACAAGGGATGCATGAGATTATCATTTTTGTTGTGAATCAGGTAGAAAATTCGTTTACGTATATATGTGTGGGCAAGTTCGCGGGTAATTAATTAAACCAAAAAAAAGAAAAGAGAGAGACTTTTTTGTACATTGTTTGGGACAATTAATAGTAGTATTTGGTGTTTGATATTTGCAATTAAAAGGAAATCAGAGGCATCCAAATAATGGTAGCTAAACCAAACAAGAAGGAGTTCAAATAGTAAAAACTAGTAAAGTAATAGGAGTAGTATTTTGGTACTGTAGGGGTTAAGGGGCATTCTCTATATTTGAAGAGAGAAATGAAATTCGAGTGATGAATTCAAATTTTTTGGCGTTTGCTTTGGGAGGGATTTGCCGGACATTAATGTACTATATGGGTCCCTCAAATTTTAAAAAATGAGATAAATATTATATATATAAATAAATAATTTTGCACAACAAAAAATAATGTAGTAATTTTTATTTTTAATAATCTTATCTCTGAAAGACTAAAATAAACGATAAAAGTGTCAAAAGTTAAAAGGAGAGTAGTTTTAGCAGCATTCCCTAGAAACTCATCACACAAAAATGCCAAGAGGGGAAATAGATTGTCGAAAGTTCATCCTCACAAAAGTGCCAAGAAAAAATAGATTGTCGAAGGTTCATCCTTTCATTTTGATTACGCCGGTTAATGAGAATGAATAGTTAGTGCTTCCAATGGAGCTTCAATATATTGTTTTCAATGATCGATCAGGTTTGTTTCCAGTTTCCACCTCTCTTCTTCAAATCCCATTGATAATGTTCCTTTAATAATTTTTTTTCCCAATCCTTTTAAGAAAGTACTGAGCTTGCCCGTGAATATATCTTAAATTTAACCTGATCAGCACTGGATTTAGTTGGAGTATTATTTTCCATAATCATCAATCTAGGGTGTGATTTGGGTATTGACTTTGTGATTCATTATTGGGTTCCATATATAATGATCAAATGGGTCTAATTTTAGTAATTTGGAGATGGATAATTGCCAACCTCTGATGCTAATATTCAAACTTGTGTCAATGCATCGTTACTCACGAGTTCTAATATTAAAACATCTAGTATGTCAGAAAATTCTTCTTCAAAATTTGAATTTCAAATTAGATGGAAAAGGAAAACTTAAAATTGCAACTAACCACGCGAGTCTCTGTGCCTGGCAGCACGTGACGGTGTCCTAAAATCTTATTTACTAGTACATATTTGTGCGGGCTTCACACACTTTGTGATGTAAAACACACAAATGTATTGTGGAAAAAGAGTTTGGAGCATTACGTGGTGGTGCCTAGGGGCAACGAATTATTTTTCATGACATTGTGCCAGTTTTTCGAACTCCAAATTTTATTTTTCTTTATAGGATCGACCACAATGTACATGCACTTTGCAGCCTTAGTAATTAATGATCTTCTATATTGGGAAGCCTTTTTTTTTTTTCTTTATCGGCTATGTTGGGAAGACTTGTGTTTCTTTACAGGATCACGATGTACACGCACTTTTCAGCTTTAGTAATTAATGGTCTATATTGGGAAGACTTCACTAAGTATGACTCACGAGATGCGTGTACAAGTTGAATTTGATAAAATATATGCACATTAACTTCAAATTTATTATTATACGTATTTTAATAAAATTAATTGACTTGCAACGCATCACGTGTGTCGCGCCTTTAGTTTTCTATAATAAGTATGATTGTTTTTTCATAGGGAAATGTTTGGTCGTGCATTCGAAGCTGGATTGGGTGAAGAACCGGTATTATTGACTCGAAATATTGGAATTATTTACTGTATTAATTATGTCAAATAGTTTCGATTTTCCCCCTCAAATCAGGCACTAAAGTTTTTTCCCCCAAGTTTCGCATAGCTCATGCATTTTTAAAAATGACGAAATATGAGCAGTTCAATATGCAAAACTGGTTCACATAAATATTGGAATTATTTATTGCATTGATTACGCAAAAAAAAAAAAAACTATTTGACATAATTAATGTAATAAATAATTTCAATATTTGGAGTCAATAATACCAGTTCTTCATCCAATCTGGCTTCGAATGCACGGCCAAACTTTTCTTTCCTAAAAAAAAAAACAATCAGACTAATTATAAAAAACTAAAGGCGAGATACACGTACGTATAAATCAAATTTTGTTAAAATACGTATAATAATAAATCCAAAGTTAATGTGCACACTGCACATATTTTATCAAATTCAATTTGTATACGCATTTCGTGTGTCATGCTTCGTGAAGTGCATGTACATCGTGGTAATAAGAAAAGCACAACAACAAAGCAACCTAAGATTAGCTTTTGTAAAGGTTAGTGAAAATGCCGCGATTAAATTCTTTACTGCCACGATAAATGGATTGGATTGGGTATTATGCCCTTGATGGAGAAAGAGGAGGCAAACTTTTTGTTTTGTTGCTTTTCATTTTCCTCTTCCAATTTGTCTTTCTATTTTTATAAAGCAAAACCCAATTTCTCCAATTATTAATTTCATTTCTCTCTTTATCTCTCTCCACTCATTACCTCTCTCTCCAATTATTACCATATTTCTCTCTTCACCCACTGCCAAAACTAAAATACACGGCCAAAATTACCAAACGAACAAGGCAAAATACTCTCTCTCTCTCTCTCTCTCTCTTAAACGGAACTTTCATTTTAATGAAATTAAGATAGTGCATCCTGGTGATATTGGCATATTGCATCCCAATAGAATCCACATAAAGCAAATTAACAATACATAATGGAATTATGAAAATAGAAATACATCTCTCCCATTGAATCTGGCGCATTTTAGTTGGCTTCCCTGTAGATATGCTTGAAGCTTATCTCGTCAAACCTTCGCATTAGGAATTTGCAATCATACATAATAATATTGCTAAGTGGATGATTGTCAATATTAGACGCAGAGATTAGTTTTTTTTTTAAGGCGAAAAATTTATTAATCTTTGAAAACAAATTACGAAGATTATGAGGAACCCAAACAACTTCAAGCTGGAGCAAAAGAAAACCCACAAGGGGAAACAACAACTCCAACAATCACAAGCTAACAAGGACCCCAAGGGAAAACGATAACACCCCGATTGGCAAGAAACCAACAAAGAAAACACCTAAAACCCAAAGCTAAACTCAAAAGGGGCACACCCAAGCCTAAACATCAAGACAACACCTGAAACAACACCTAAGGCTATCCACAGTGGTATAATCAAATGTCAATTGTTTTTAAAGTTAACAATGTTGGTGCAAAAGATTACTCACAATGGTATAATCAAACTTAGGAACATCCTTAGAAATAATCAAATTTTGGGCTTTGGATAACCAAAACTAACAACCTTTTTCAATAATCAAAATTTGTGGATCTTACACCACATAAGTTAATTAGTTCCAAAATTTGTATACACACGTGTTTCAACTAGTATTTTCTTCTTCCATTTTTTGCCCACTCTTTTTTTTTTTTGGTTAAAAAAATAAAATTGAAGAATAAAAATTTTATGTAACCAAGCTTTTTCGCTACTCTATATCTTTTTCACTTCGCCAACAAACTATTTCTCTTTCTTTTCCTCCAAAAGTGAAACTCATATCTCTCGATCATCTACAATTCAATTCATCGTCGCCGGATTAAAGTATTTCACTCTTCTTTCTTGTTTCTACTACCTACCCCCGAAAAAAAAAAGGAAAAAATCATAATAGGAGGGAAGGAAGTCACTGATTTTTTTTTTCAAAATTAAGAGAGGGAATCGATATATTTTAACTCATAAAAAATGTAAATTGAGGGAAGTGAATGACAAGAAACAAGGGGGGAGAGAAAATGAAATTGTAGTGGACCCAATATTTTGATTATAGACTAGAAGTGACCATAGTGAAGCTTAACATTGTTAAGCTTAGCAACCTCTTAAGTGAATAATCAAAAGCTGATGTGTCAACTTTTGGTTATCCTTTTTTAATTATACCACTGTGGATGGCCTAAGAGTCAATCGTTATGTTGGAGATCATGAGTCTTAGCCCTTTCCTCATCTTCAGCTTCCGTTAGTTGGATAGCCCCCCCTCCCCCATCAATTCTTCGTAACCCATACCGAAATCTCTCTATGAACCCAAAATCTTTACATGCATAAGGTGAAATTACATAGATACTCAGAAATTTATCATTTTACCGGAAAAGTGTAGTAACTAAGAAATTATAAAATGTTTCTTTTTCCTTTTTATTTCTTTTCAGCTTGCTCTATGTTTTAAGATGCTCTCTTGTGTGCAGAGTTTGGCCGCCTCGATGTACCCCTTGTAGAGTTTAATAAAATCTTGTTGCCTATCAAAAAACACTAAGAAATTATAAACACACGGATTAAATTTACTAATTTCTGTGCCCCCATTGATTCAAATTTCTAAAACAATCGATATTCTTTTTTGTTTTTAGTGTTGTTAGCAAGGTGGCCTAAGTAATTTGATTAGGGAGTAGGTCAAACAGTTTGAATCCTAAAATTTCGAAAGAAGGTTTGCTTATCTTGCAAAAAATTTGTTGGGATTGAACAAGTTGGGCTCGATCGGAGAGTTGGATCGATGCATTCCATCTATTTGACATTTGTTTGGTAAATCTGTTAAATTTTGACAAGGGTCACATCTTTAATTCTCTCCTTTGATGGACTCAGCAATTACAATTTACAATTCGCAAGGGAAAGGGAAAGGGTTTTTTTTTTTTTTCTTGTAAAGAAAACTGCTAGTATCATTTCTAGGATTGAACGAAGTCATTAAAACTTTAATTGCATTTAGTATTTTAAATTGATTATAGCGTGGCATTTAGTATTTTAAACTATTCAATGGACATTCTTTATGGTCAACCTTTGGTTAGATTCTCTCTCATTCCTATTTTTCATGTTCGAGGTTACGTAATGTACATGTATGTATGTGAGCCAATGCAAAAGCATATTTCTAAAATATCCCAATTTTGTAAAATTCTCGAAAGTAAAGATTGAGAACATGAGTGTAGTGGGCCAAACATAATCACATAAAAATATTACGAGGCTTGTGCCTAGTACAGACTTACTTGAAGAGTGAGTTTAGATCTGAGTCCAAGAGAGACGAAGGGATCACAAAGCGCAGACCAAAAAGGTGAGAGTAAGAGTAGAGGGGTTTTTTTTGATCCGTAGAGTAGAGTTTCCTAATGAAAGATTATGGGAGTAAGATCGCGTTTAATTGTAATGACTTTTATCCCAGTACACACCTCAGGCATGTAATAAAACACACGAACACCGTACCCATGAGACTGGCCACACCACACCACACCCATGCCATCCCCACTAGAAACTCACGGGCATCCATCCAACACACTTTGTAGCCACTTTCGTCGAGACTTGGGATTTATGAGTTTGTTCTTTTCTAAGATTTTAAGTTCAAAATCTCTCAGATGTTATCAACTCTTTTGACGGCAGTCCAAACATTTGCTCCGGTTTTAATTGGGATTACCATTATTGGACGGTGAGTTTACGGTCCCTCGAAATTAATTGATGTGCGTTTAAGCTGATCTGAACATCTGCATATATAAAATAAAGTAAACTAAGCTAGGTGGTAGGAGTAGAAGTTAGAACACTCTACCAAAACCCACAAGATTCCCAAGATTTGGCCATTTGATGTTTTCACCAAGAAAAACAATGACGATTATCAACCATGAATTGAGTTGAGTTGGTGGTTAATAATTTAATGAGATAGACTTATACAAATCATTTGCGGATGCACCAAATCACAGCCACCTATTTCGGCAATCAACGATCCGAATTTTATTATAACTTTTTCGGAAAAACATAAATCCAAATCATACAATTCAATTTAGACGCATGCGATCTAGGATCCGTAAGCCGTTTATCACAGAAACAGCCGCCAAAAAGGTTTTCTCTAATTTATGTACTCCGTAGTTCTTAAGTTAGTGATCCGACGAGGAAACTTTTCAACGCGGCATCCACAATCCCCCATACATCAAACACCTTTTGTCCCATCCCCATTACGTTACTAGCTACTTGTTTACGCGAAACCCCGGCCGGCCTTAAACGCCCCTTTATAGATAATAATTTTCAGCATTGTGATACTATATGCTAATTACCATATGTTGTTTACGATTGTAGATTTGTTTTCCCATCTCTTCTTTTTAGCGAGCAACTTTACTCACTCAGGGGACGCAATTCATGTCCCTCTTCAATGATCATAATGCTCATTTTGTATGGATTAATATTTATGAAGAGATTATCTAACAATTTATCTCAATTGAATTTCTATTAGTACTCTATCCAAAAATCCAATTCTCCTCAATCCTTGGGTCTAAATTTGGATGGAGCCTAATGTAATTAATTTGATCAAGCACTTACCGATAACTAAGATTTTGCACGTTCCATTAACAAATCAATCCTTAATTACAGACGCGATGATTCTAACCTGTGATCCAAAACCAAAATGGATGTTGCCATTAGTGGGTAACTTACAAAAGAGGTGGTTAAACCTTTCAAGTTAATTAGTTCAAAAAAAAAAAAAAACCCTTTCATGTTTGAGCGGAGCGAGTTGAAGAAGTTAACACTTATCCTTCTAAACTTGGGGTTGTTCTTCCATGTTTCCTTTAGTAGTTCAATGATGGAGTTCAGAATCAGATTTCAATAACAAATTGCTCCGGTAATGGTTTATCGACCCGGACCCATCTAATCTGTCAAACAGTAGTTCTGGAGTATTCAATTCCTTGCGCGTATTAGGTTCAATTGCTGACCATATTCTTGATTTAGCTTTTGTGATTGAACCTTTATTTGCCTACGAATTGCTCGTGATTTTCTTACAGTCCCTTGGCCACTGAGATTGAATGTTTTCAGGCTTCGAATTTCGGTTTCCGTTTTTGTTTCCAAATTCCTTGCCAGCCAACACATTTTGATGGTGAAACGGTGAGATAGACAGACCATGTTTGATTGAGACCAATCCATAGATGAACGAACAGAAGTTCCTGCCCCCTTCATTCCTTATTTTCTTAAAATGTCAAATGGTACGTACGTACAATCACACACATGAAATCCTGGCCATCTCCTGGATGATGCCGGCCAGGGAAACAAACAACAATAATCTAAATCTAAACATTGAGAAAAGCATCATTCGTTTCAACTTACCGAAAACCGGACCATGAAAAAGCAAACAGTACTAGTAAATCAAAGCCCTCGTAACATTAATTGTGAAGAGCCAGCTTATTTATAATACATGACATGACATGAGATGACACAATGAAAAGAAAGAAGCACACTGCAACTTGAAGGGGGTGATCATTTGAACGGTGTAGCTACCACCAGATGATCAGGCACATCTGTTGAAAGCACTGTTTTGGAATCTGCAATCCCTGCATTAGTGCAAAATTTCTTCCTTCGTCTAAAAAACATTCATGTCAGATAAAATAAAATAAAAACAGCTAGATTTTTATATAGTATATTGCAACACATCTCACATACCAGCTGTTTAAGGATCGGCCAGAATTTTAACCGGAACATTAACCGGAATATTAACGGTAACTGGGAGACATGCCGCTTGAACGTTGTCGCAATTACCCGATACAGGTGATGATTGAGGTGATTGCGCAGCAGCGACGTTGTGTAGCATGAGGACGACAAGGAACACGACTAGTCCGATTTGAATATCCTTGGGTGCCATGATCGATCTGGAAACTGAAATGTCAGAAAGGAGGGATGGAGCTAAGCTAGCTGTGTGTTGAAGTGGGAAGACAAATGGGTTAATTGTGCTTTACAAGTAACAGCAGAAGTTTTGGTGAGGAGGGAAGAATGTGGTTTCGGGGTATAAATAGTGGATAACGTCAAAAAATGAAGCACATGTGTTAGTTTGGATAGATAACCTTATTTGTTAGTGAAAATGAGATTGTACGGAGCACATATTTCATAGAAATAACATTATCTGTTTATCCTTTTGTAATAATATAGAGTCTAAACTTGGACAGATAATGCTAAATGCTACTACCTTTGTCCAAAAATGTTTGTCCGGTCTGCAAAACGAAGAGTCAAAATTAATACATTTTTTTCAATAAAAAATCAAATTTTTTTCATAAATTACAAGTACTCATCAATATCCAATGAATTGTTGAAAATTTTTTAATTTTTTCTTGCAAAAATAGTATTATTATTACGTCATTGTTTTGCGAACCAGACAAACATTATGGAATGGAGGGATTATTAATGATAGTTATTCCTGTGTAAATGCTATTATTCGATTTTTTATTCCCAAGAAAATGTGAACCACCAGATTTTCTCCCAAATGTGTGTCACTTTGTTATTCTAATAACACAAATAAATAGAGACAAATTACATTATACGTGTGACCCAAAAAACAAACGAATAAGATTATCTATGTGAAATTTGTACTCTGTACAATAGCAATAAAATCTAAACAGATATGATTAATTGTTCAAGTCTATGGTCTTCTTCATTATCACAAAAAGACGAACATATTGGTTCTAATTCAAATTTTTTCGCGTTCGTTAAATTTGTGCCTAACTTTCGTGAATTATTAGTTTGTCTTGTCAAGACGAATTAAAAAAAAAATTTAAAAAAAAAAAGCCCCCAAGAGTTTAGTGAGACAAGGCCATTGTTGTCTTCCTCACAGAAATTGGACAAGCGTCCAACACAATACTTAGTGTAAAGAGTACTTTTGGGGGATGTTCAGAAGGTCCGTCACCATTCTTTAGTCTCTTTCGAGAGTCTGTGCCACTTTTAAATTGATTATATTTTACAATTTATAATTTTTTAGATAATTTTGAAAACATCGTTTAAAAGAGCTCATTGAGATTTTATCAAACAAGATTCATGTCGCATATAAATAGTATTACCAATTAAAAGTTATAATTAATTTTTTATCCGATTAGAATAGGACAAAAAACAAAAGAATAAAGACGGAGAGAGCATTATTATTGTGATAAGTGAAGACTAGAAAGAGAAAAAAGAATGCTCTAGATTTCTATCATGGCGCAGTAAAAAAAGGAAGACAACTGACAAGTATGGGTAAATTTTCAGCCTTTCAAGAAAAAGAGATCGAGTGTTTATAGACTTGAGTCTGAAAAATCAATAATGGAGATAGAGAAAGTCACCAAAGTGGAGAGATGGAAAAGTCCAAAGTACTCTTGTTCTTCTATTAGCACTACAGTAGTAGATAGTATCACATAGGACAGAGGATGGCTGACGAATAGACCCGTTAATGGATCGGATCGGATCCAAAAAATTTGATCCGAATTTGATAATGTTGATATGTTAATCCGAATTCAATAATTCAAATACGGATCGGATTCGGATTCGGATCGGATTAAATCCGTTATCGATCCAAATCCGAACTTTATTTTTTAATTTTTTTAATTTTTTTAAAACAGTAAATTTTTTATTTTGAAAAAAAAATGTTTTAAGAAGTTGTATTTTTATTTTTTATTTTTATTTTTTATTTTTTTTTTCAGAAAATATTTTTTTTTGAAATTTTTTTTTGTATTTTTTTGAAAAATATAATTTTTTTTTTGCTAAAATTTTTGAAGTAAAAAAGTTTTCGGATCAGATCAAGATTACCACTATCGGATTTGAGTCATATCGAATTCGGATCGAATTTGGGTCTTATTGGATCTGAATCCGGCCCATTGACAGGCCTACTGGCAAACAGACAGAAAAAGGACATGTGACGCCCAAGAGAATGAGAGGCGCGTGCACCGGAAAAAAACCAACGGTCGGGGCACTTTTGTCCATTAATGGACCTAATACGCTACAACTTTTAAAACAATGAATTTCGGGTATTATCAAAATCTAGCACGGATTAAAAGGCCAATAGCACACGACTCTATCCCAATTTACTGACCTAAGATTAGCATTTGTAAAGGCTAGTGATAATGCCACGATTCAATTCTTTACTGCCACGATAAATGGATTATATTGGCTATTATGCCCTTGATAGAGAAAGAGGAGGCAAACTTTGTCTTGTTGCTTTTCATTTTCCTCTTTCAATTTGTCTTTCTATTTTTATAAAGCAAAACCCAATATCTTCAATTATTAATTTTATTTCTCCCTCTATCTCTCCAATTATTATGATGTTTTTCTCTCCGCCCACTACCAAAACTAAAGTACTCGCACTCTCTCTCTCTCTCTCTCTCTCTCTCTCTCTGTGTGTGTTAAACGGAACTTTCATTTTAATAAAACTAAGATAGTGCATCCTGGTGATATTGGCATATTGCGTCCCAATAGAATCCACATAAAGCAAATTAACAATACATAAAGGAATATGAAAATAGAAATATATCTCTCCCACTGAAACTGGCGCATTGGTTCCCAGTAGATATGTTTGAACCCAAAATCTTTACATGCATAAGGTGAAATTACATAGATACTCAGCAATTCATTATTTTACCGGAAAAGTGTAGTAAATTAAGAAATTATAAAATGTTTCTTTTTCCTTTTTATTTCTTTTCGGTTTGCTCTTTGTTTTAAGATGCTCTCTTGTATGCAGAGTTTGGCCGCCTCGATGTACCCCTTGTTGAGTTTAATAAAATCTTGTTGTCTATAAAAAAAAAAACCAAGAAATTATAAACACACGGATTAAGTTTACTAATTTGTGTGCCCCCATTGATTCAAATTTCTAAAACAATCGATATTGCTTTTTGTTTTGAGTGTTGTTAGCAAGGTGCGAGCACATGTAATTTGATTAGGGAGTAGGTCAAACAGTTATGAATCCTAAAATTTCGAAAGAATTAAGGTTTCTTTATCTTGCAAAAAATTTGTTGGGATTGAACAAGTTGGGCTCGGAGAGTAGGATGCATTCCATCTATTTGACATTTGTTTGGTAAATCCATTAAATTTTGACAAGGGTCACATCTTTTTCTCTCCTTTGATGGAGTCAGCAATTACAATTTACAATTCGCAAGGGAAAGGTTTTTTTTTTTCTTGTAAAGAAAACTACTAGTATCATTTATAGGATTGAACAAAGTCATTAAAACTTTAATTGCATTTTTTTATAATCACTTTAATTGCATTTAGTATTTTAAATTGATTATAGCATGGCATTTAGTATTTTAAACTATTCAATGGGAATTCTTTATCACTTATTAACTATGGGTCGATCTTCGGTTAGATTCTCTCTCATTTCTATTTGTCATGTTCAAGGTTACGTAATGTACATGCGTATATGTGATGGAGCGCCCATGCGAAAGCATATTTCTAAAATATCCCAATTTTGTAAAATTCTTGAAAGTTAAGATTGAGAACATGAGTGTAGCGGGCCAAACAGGATCACATAAAAATATTACGAGGTTTGTGCCTAGTACAAACTTACTTGAAGAGTGAGTTTAGATCTGAGTCCAAGAGAGAAGAAGGGATCACCAAGCACAGACCAAAAAGGTGAGAGTAAGAGGAGAGGGGGTTTTTTTATCCGCATAGTAGAGTTTCCAAATGGAAGATTATGTGAATAAGGTCGCGTTTAATTGTAATGACTTTTATCCCCGTACACACCTCAGGCATGTAATACAACACAGGAACACCCCTGTGACCGGCCACACCACGCCGATGCCATCCCCACCAGAAACTCACGAGCATCCATCCAACACACTTTGTAGCCACCTCCGTCAAGACTTGGAACTTAGGAGTTTCTTCTTTTCTAAGATCTTAGGTTGGAAATCTCTCAGATGTTATCAACTCTTTTGAGAATAGTCCAAACATTTGCTCCGGTTTCAATTGGGATCCCCATTGCTGGACGGTGAATTTATGGTCCCTTTGAATAAATCGATATTTGCATAAGCTGATATGGACATCTGCATATATAAAATAAAGTAATCTAAGCTAGGTGGTAGGAGTAGAAGTTAAAACACTCTACCAAAACCCACAAGATTCCCAAGATTTGGCCATTTGATGTTTTCACCAAGTAAAACAATGGCGATTATCAACCATGAATTGAGTCGGTGGTTAATAATTTAATGAGATAGATTTATTCAAATCATTTGCGGAGGCACCAAATCACAGCCACCTGTTTCGACAATCAACGATCCTAATTTTAATGTAACTTTTTCAAAAAAACATTTCATCAAAATCCAAATCGTTCAATTCAATTTAAACGCATGAGATCTAGGATCCATAAGCCATTTATCACGAAAACAAAGTTTTTCTCTAATTTAATACTCCGTAGTTCTGAAGTTACGAGGAAACTTTTCAACGCTGCACACTTATCCACAGGAAAAATTCGCAGTGCCGAGCGGGTACCACGTGGTATCCGCTCGCGCATCCGAACTGTTCATTGCGTCTTTGAACGGTTCAAATTTGGAGAGAAAAAAAATAGAAAGAAAGTGTTGGATGAGAGAAGAGAGGGAGTTTCAATCTGAGCCATCCAAAAATGTATCAGACGATTTGAATGTGCCGAATGAGTACCACGTTGTATATCCTCACTCGGCACTCCTTATCCACAATCTGCATGAAAAGTACTCCGTGAAAACGACAACAAACCCAATACATCTCTATCTCTCATACATCAAACACCTTTTGTCCCATCCCCATTACGTTACTACTTGTTTGCGCGAAACCCCGGCCGGCGACGCGTCGTCGTGCATGTCCGGCCCAATCTCCTCATTTGTCACTTCCTCTCACGAAACCCTAAACCCCACTGAAATTTTCCTGTCCCTTTCGTTGTTTCTTCTCACTAATTAACTGTACTTTCTTGTCCATGTTCGTACGCGGCTATGGCTCTCTTCGCATGGCCGCCACATAAGTTCGACACCCGTCCACATGCATGCCCCTCTTCGTTCACTATATATGCATTTTCTTTCATTCCTCACATTCTTCAGTGTACGGTTAGGAAAAACAGCACAACCCGGCCACCACCTGAAAATTAATGACAATGAGTGGAAAACTATTGCCTTTACTTGTTTTTCTTTTCTGTTCGGTTCTTGTGTTTGCATCTGTGGGTTTGGGCAAAGAAGACCCAGAGCTGAAACAGTGCAAGCACCAATGCAAGGTGCAGCAGCAGTTTGGCAGGAGTGAGAAGCAAGAGTGTTTGGATAGGTGTGACAGGTACTATAAGGAGAAGCAGGAGAGGAGAGACAGGGACGTGGAAGGGGTGGATCAAGAGGACGCGTGGAACCCTGAGAGTCCCCAGAGGAAGCTGAGGGCATGCGAGAGGCAGTGTGAGCAGAGAGGGAGGGAGGAGGAGAGGAGGGAGTGTCAGAGGCAGTGTCTGGAGGAGTTCAGGAGGGAGGAGGAGAAGCAGCGTGGTGGCGGTGGAGGACGGGATGGGGTGGTTGAGAATAAGAGGGATCCTGAGGAGCAGTTCAGGAGGTGCAAGGAAGGGTGTGAGAGACAGAGAGGAGGGCAGGAGGTGCAACGGCGGTGCGTGGAACGGTGTGAGAGGGAATACAGACAGCATCAAGGTACGTACTCATCTAAAAGCTTAAACTGTTTTGTGCGGTGGTGTGGTAATTCCCTCGTTTGAACACCTGATAAAAGCTGAAATATCACATATCTACATGCAATTAAAGATATCACATGTTATTCAAATTTTTACTTGAGGGAAAGTTTTAGAATTGGGTGGAAGTTATTAGACTAGCAGCTCTGGCCTTAATTTGGTGAAAATTGAGTGAGTTTTCTTTGGTGTGAAGCCTCATGGGCAAACCCACATCTCTAAAATCGAAAGGGAGAATATGGCTTGCAAAATTTGGAAAAAATCCTCAATGCAACGGTTATTTGTATCAGACCGTTATCTCCAATCTCCCCTTTCTTGCTTGCATGGGAGTATAATTTTAGGATTCATTATCTAATCTAATTGTACTTTAAATCACCAATTCTTGCAGAAGTCACAGACGTTTTAAGTGTTGATGTTCTTTTAACAGGTAGGGAAGAGGAAAGAGGAGGTGGTCGTGGTGTTGAGCAAGAGAACAAGAAGGACCCTGAGGCTGAGGAGCAATTCCGTCACTGCAAGGAGCAGTGTCAGCGACAGCGAGCAGGGCAAGAGCAGCACCAGCGCTGCCGTGAACGGTGCGAGAGGGAGTACGAACAACGTCAGAGACGGGGAGAGGGTAATCCCAGGCGCGAAGAAGGTAATCGTCATCTGAAGAGCACAAATTGTTACTATTTGTATTTGTGAAGACGCCACATGGTAATTATGGGTGAACTAATTTTCTCTGCTTTGAACAGGCAGAGAAGAGTGGGAAGAATCTGAGGGGCAGCAAGAGAGAGAGCCTTATGTGTTCGAGGACCAACATTTCACTACTAAAATTGAAACCCAACATGGAAGAGTGAAGCTTCTGCAGAACTTCAAGGAGAGATCAAAGCTTCTTCGCGGCATCGAGAATTATCGCGTGGCGGTTCTCGAAGCTGATCCTCAGACCTTCATAGTTCCTAACCACTGGGACGCTGAGGCTATCATCTTTGTTGCAAAGGGTACAATTTTTCTTTTTGCTTTTATTCAGAATCCTTTAATGCAGAATCATCTTCCCTTTTCAGTTTATTCGTTTAGATATTCGATATCTATCTATTGTTTACAGGAAGAGGATCGATAAGCCTGGTTCGCCACGATAAGAGGGAGAGCTTTAACCTTAACAGTGGAGATGTCTTGAGAGTTCCGGCAGGCGTTACCGTTTATCTGATCAACAGATCTAACAATCAACAGCTTGTTTTAGTCAAGCTCCTTCAGCCTGTCTCCACTCCCGGTCATTTTGAGGTTAATTCTATGGGAATACATTACGCGAACCTTTCAATAATGTATTCTATTATGGCTGTGTACTCTTCCTTAAAAAGTTCTTGTGATCGATTTAGGCGTTTTTTGGCCCGGGAGGGGAAGACCCAGAGTCCTATTACAGGGCATTCAGCACTGAGCTTCTTGAGGCTGCTCTGAATGTAGGTTTTTTGACAATTGGACATTTGTAGAGTTGGGCTTAGATCTATTTTTCCAGTCTTCAACTAATAGTGTTTATTTTTGTGGAAAACAAAGACGAGGAGGGACAGGCTTGAGAAGATATTTGGGCAGCAGAGGCAGGGGGTCATCATCAAGGCATCCCAAGAGCAAATCAGAGCCATGAGCCGCCACGAGGAAGGCGGAATCTGGCCGTTTGGCGAGAAATCGAAAGGCCCCTTCAACCTCTTCCACAAGCGTTCCTCCCTGTCTAACCAGTACGGGCAACTCTACGAGGCCGATCCCAGCGACTGCAGGGATCTTGATGAACTCGACTTGGGCGTTGGTTTCGCCAACATTTCTGAAGTACGCCCCTCTTTTAAGCCCAATTTGTTGTCATTGCTCTTAAATTTCTGAAATTGTATGGTGGGCTATATTGATACATTTGACGTGTGTATAGGGTGCCATGATCACTCCTTACTACAACTCAAGGGCCACAAAGATTGCTATAGTGACTAATGGAGAAGGCTACTTTGAGATGGCATGTCCTCACTTGTCCTCGCCGGAGTTTGGCGGCGAAGGAGGCAGGCAGCACGGTGGTGGCCGCCACCAAGGCAGGACCAGCCCAAGCTACCACAAAGTGAGGGCACAGCTCAGGCGCGGCATGGTGTACGTCGTCCCCGCCGGTCATCCAGTTATCACGGTCGCCTCCGACAACCAGAACCTGGAGATCCTCTGCTTCTATGTCAACGCCAGGAACAACGAGAAGTTCCTCCTGGCGGGGCGGAGGAACATAATCAATCAGCTGGAGAGGGAGGCCAAGGAGTTGGGTTTCGGTCTCCCGGCGAGGGAGGTGGATGAGGTGTTCAGGAGCCAAGAGGAAGAGTTCTTCCTGCAGGGACCTCGCCAACAGAGACACCACGAGGGGCGTGCCGAGGCTTGAGAGTTGAAGGGGTTTTTTTTTACAGTTGGCTGAGGATCGGAGGGGGAGTGAGTTGTAGCTTTACTCTACGTAAATATGGTTTTGTAGTTTGTGTTTGGGTTTTCACTCTAAAAAGTAACGCGCTTGTTTGTAAAAGTAAGATGTATGCATGTAAACATGTGAGCTAAAGCTCTAACTTCGACATAAATAAAACTGAGCTTCTCATTGCGGGGTTTTTTCTTTCCAGTTTAATTTCCTCTCTCTCTCGGTAATCATTCAACATTCTCGGGGTGGCACATCGTATGCTCAGCCATTTAAGTAGCGACGAATTATACAGACAGATGTGACGGAGCTACAACACGATTAGTTTCGGGTACATTTTTGGTGTTTAGATGTTTGGTTTTGTCCAACGGCTCTCCAAATCAGATGATGCTTAGTAATATGGGAGGTGTGCAAAATTGTTAACTACTAGTCGATATCATTTCTGAGCCGGTGTAATCGAAGGGTCCAATGGGCTAATAAAAGCCCGGTCCAATAGGCTAATGAGAACCCATTCGAAAACAAGTAGGCTCTGTGAAAAAAGGGCCATCTGCAACTTTAATTCAATGGGCCCATTAGCCCGTTTAAATGATAACGTGGGCTTTCTCAATCAAGAAAGGGCTCCATATAACCCACTAATATATAACTTGATTCAGTTGATTGAGACTAAAATAGGAATTAGAGATGGTGTTGTGTGAGTGGTGCACAATACCGTAACCATTCGAACCGCCCGTTCACCATCTTCTAGCACTTTAGATGATATCTCTCTCTAGTCTCTTGTCAAACCTATCAAATCTTATTTGAAGTAGCTCACAAAATCTCCCACACGAGTCAATAATATAGTCTCACGAATGATGAGAGGTGATTTTCCGCTTGACCAAAAAAAAAGAATGATGAGAGGTGTGTTGTCGTTTACGCAATCATCTTAGGTATAGTTATATTTTTGAGATTTGATGTGTGAGTTTCATGTGTTATGATTGACTTGTGAAACAAGAAGGCCATGGGAACTGGGAAGGAAGAAGGTCAACCTTTTGCTTGAAATTTCTTCAGACTGGGCCCGCCGAGAAAATGGGGGCTCTTGTCACCGATCTCTCTCTTTTTTATCTTTTTCTTTCTTTTTTTTTTGTGAAATTACATGGAGACCCCTCAGCTAAACGTTTTGGACACGAACACCTTTTGTTTTACAAATGCCCAAAAGCATCCCTCATCTATAATTATTAAGTACTAACCAATCAGCACACTTCTACCAAAAGACAGTTACAATGAAAGGGTCAGTGTGGACAATTTTTTTATAGATGAGGGGGTCAGTGTGGACAAGTTTTGAGGGGTAGAATTGTCATTTTCTCTCATTCCATTAATAGAGTTGGCCGATTTTTTATTTCATAAAGATGATGGGGTCTCAATGGATGATTTTAAATGTTAGGGTGTCTCGATGTCCAAAACATATAAACAATGAGGTTTATGCGTAATTTTACCTTTTTCTGCCCGATGGTGATCTTTAGATACGTGATTTTCAATTAAAACACCCAACTCATAAATTGGCTGGGTTCAATTTTTTTTACCTTCTTTTTTGTCTCATATTCTGTCATCTTTGGTCAAATTCAATTTCGATGGATATAATAAGAGAAACAAAAGTTCTTAGGTGCACACTTAACCCCGTTGTAGAACACGAAATAAGTACTTATTTTTTAAGAACGTAATTTCAAACTCAAAAATAATGCGTTTATGTAAATAATTTTTCTAGCAATATGGATTTTGTTTGATAGATCTTATCGATATCTTTTATACGGTGAAAAAAAAATTAAAAAATTATTTTTCATTGACATTATTTTTGAGTTTGAAAATATAAAATAAGTATTTATTTTTTAAAAAGGTGTTTTGAAACGGATTAGTACAACACACTCTGAACATAATTATGTATGGAACCATTCGATACAGACAGACACACAGTTGTGTTCGGCATGACGTCATAAAACTTGGAAAGTGAGAGAAGAGTTGAGATTACTAGGGGAAAGGTATTTGTAGAGTTCTTGCCAATGCCTGGTTGTTCACGAAGACACACAACCCCCACAAACACCACCACTGACTCTGACTGCACGCACTTTACCCGGACTCGGATCCTGTCCATTTTCCCCATACCAGTTTGGTTCATTTTAGTGCATCCGAGCCGTCTAAAAGTATTTTGGACGGTTAGGATTTAAAGTGTGTTTTTAATTTTTTTTTTTAAATACTGTTTTAAATCTGAGCCATCCAAAACACTTTTGGATGACTCCAATGCGTCAAATGGACCAAACTGGTCCCAGGAAAATGGACAGGATCCAGCCCCACTTTACCCCTCATGTGCCTAGTGATCATACAATCAGGCCCGTTCTCGAAAGTGAAATAAATACTTATTTTTTAAGAATGCAATTTTAAGCTCAAAAATTATGTGCTTACGTAAATAATTTTTCTACTAATATAGATCTTGTTTGATAGATTTCATTGAAATCTTTTGCAATTTAATATAGTGCAAAAAAAATTGAAAAAAAAATTGAAAAATTATTTTTTATTTATTTTACTTTTGAGTTTAAAAATATAAAATAGTTACTTATTTTTTAAAAAGTCGTTCCGTAACGGCATACTCTCTATGTGGTTGTGCGTGTGATGAGAGAGAGAGTACTTTGTCGGTGCGCACTGATGACTTGTTTAACAAGCAGCAGAAGTACCAAATATTACTACTAGTACTGTACTGTAGTCCAACTTCTTACTTGAGTTCCGTTTAATTTTTAAGATTTTTTTTGGAAGTTTTATTCTTATTAAAAAAAATTCGTGTCCATATGTTTTGCGCCAGATTTTTTGTATTATTGCTTCGTTTCGATAAGAAAAATCGAAAAAAAAAAAACTTTTGTCTTAATAGTTTTGGAAATACCCACTTTTAAGCTAAAAAAGTGCAAAAAGTGGATATCTCCCTAAATGTTTGGGTAAAGGTACAAAAAGTTAGGCTTTCTAATTTTTCTTGTCGAGACTAATCAATAATTCACAATAATTTAATGCAAAACTAATAAATAAATTTTTTTATTTGAATAAGAACATGCAAAATTCACTTTTTGCTCAGTAAAACTCCACCTGACAAGATCACTGATCACCTGATCAGTGTATTTTAGTACTACTCGATTAGTAATTTGCATTAAGGTACTCTGTCTTGGAGTTATGTCATGGGAAAAAACCAAACAAAAATGCAAATTTAAATCAATGGCGGTGGTTGGGTGGGTCTGCTTCAAGTACCAATGACTGAGGTGGGTAGTTGTAGTTTAAGTACATACCCATTCCATGCACCATGGACGCAACACCTACAATCTACATCACCACGAGGCCCATTTGCATTACTTTGTAGACCTAAGTTACATAATTTGTGTGCGCAAGCGTAAGAGTAAAAGAGTTTTTGAAACACGTTGTGACTTCTAGAATCTACGAGAGTGAGATTCAGAGCGCAAGCGCAGTGGTTAGACCGAAAACAAGAGCTAGGTAGCCCATGACGTTATGAAATATTACTACTCATGAAGTGTAGACTATAGCTAGAGTGGTACTCTCTCCGATACAAGCTCCATTTATATAATTATATATCGTACACATATATGCATGTCTCGGGGGGGGGGGGGGGGGGGGTGTGTGGTGGTGGTGTGCATGTCTCGGGGGGGAGGGATCGAGACAGATGCGGGTTACCATGACTCAAACCCCAACCCCATTCAGCAGGGACACCATAAGAGGCATTGGGGGGGGGGGGGGGTGTGCGGTGGTGGTGTGCATGTCTCGGGGGGGAGGGATCGAGACAGATGCGGGTTACAATGGCTCAAACCCCATTCAGCAGGGACACCATAAGAGACATATGCCTTTGTGTAAACCATGTATGTGAAAAAATCGAGTTTAAGGTTACGTTTTTGTAAACTTAATTATTTTTTTCGTTTTGTGTATTTTGTTTGTCTTTTTTGATTTTTTTGTTAGATTTGCGTTATATTTTTTAAATTAATCATCCGTCTTGACAAGAATAATCTAAAAAGTATAAAATTTTAACCAAAAGCAAAAAAATTCACTAAAAACGAAAAAAGTATCGAATATCTATCTTATTTGTCTAAAATGTCGTCTTGTTTGAATTTTTTCAACATCAGTCCATAAATTTATACTTCTCCGATTCGTTTCGTCAAGACAAACTATTAACCCAAAAAGTACGACAAAAATCTAAATAAAAACTTACAAAATGTAAAAAAAATAAATTAAACTTATTAGTTTACAAGAACGTAGCCTAATCTGAGGATTGTAGGTACTCGGATCATGCCATAATTTGATCATCCACATGTGGTGGTGGTGTGCATGTCTCGGGGGGGAGGGATCGAGACAGATGCGGGTTACCATGACTCAAACCCCAACCCCATTCAGCAGGGACACCATAAGAGGCATTGGGGGGGGGGGGGGGTGTGCGGTGGTGGTGTGCATGTCTCGGGGGGGAGGGATCGAGACAGATGCGGGTTACAATGGCTCAAACCCCATTCAGCAGGGACACCATAAGAGACATATGCCTTTGTGTAAACCATGTATGTGAAAAAATCGAGTTTAAGGTTACGTTTTTGTAAACTTAATTATTTTTTTCGTTTTGTGTATTTTGTTTGTCTTTTTTGATTTTTTTGTTAGATTTGCGTTATATTTTTTAAATTAATCATCCGTCTTGACAAGAATAATCTAAAAAGTATAAAATTTTAACCAAAAGCAAAAAAATTCACTAAAAACGAAAAAAGTATCGAATATCTATCTTATTTGTCTAAAATGTCGTCTTGTTTGAATTTTTTCAACATCAGTCCATAAATTTATACTTCTCCGATTCGTTTCGTCAAGACAAACTATTAACCCAAAAAGTACGACAAAAATCTAAATAAAAACTTACAAAATGTAAAAAAAATAAATTAAACTTATTAGTTTACAAGAACGTAGCCTAATCTGAGGATTGTAGGTACTCGGATCATGCCATAATTTGATCATCCACATGTATTGATGTGTTGGTCCCCTTGGTAAGCAGTTTTGTTCCTTTACAACTTGCAATATGCATGTGAGGGGACTGACAAGAGATAAGATAAGAGAAAGGGTTTCTACTTTCAATATTGCATTTTTTTTACATGCAGCATGTCTTATAGGAGTACTAGCTAGCTAGTAGTAGTACTTTTGATAAAGGTGCATGGGGAAAAATTTTCAGTACCCGACGGGTAGCACGTGGTGTCCGGTCGGTGCATCTGAGCCATTAATTGCGTTTTTGGACTGCTCGAATTTAGAGAAAGAAAAATGAGAGATAAAGTTTTGAGGTAAGAGGAGGGAGAGGATTTCAATTCGAGCAGTCTAAAAATATATTGAACGATTCGAATGTGCTGAGCGGCTACCACTTGGATTATATCCATCCGGCACCGAAAAATTTCTCGGTGCATGGAGACGTGATTCAGCTTGGATGAGGTGGTTTCAGGGAACTGAATAATATGAACCTAGTGATCTAACTGATAAAGCGTGCATGATTCATTAATAAAAGCAAATGACTAAATAAAGAATTTGAGAGAGAGGATCGTCTATAAAATTTACGGTACGCAAATAAAGCATCCAAGTATATATACCGCCATTTTTTGTTACGTTTTTTTTTATGTCTACCGTGGTGAAGTCGCAAAAAAGTATCGTTAATTGAAAAGACGTACGTCTAAAATGAAGACTTGATGTCTAACGATTTGTAAGGATTATTAACATGGTGACACCAATATTGATCAAAAACACACACACACACACATAAAAGGAGGGCAAAAGAATTGATCGAGAGAAGTTTTATTGGAGTTTAATTATCTTCAATATTTACGTATTTTATGTTAACGACAGATGTGTTTTTAGCTCATCCCTTCCCGTTCGGAGAAGTTTCAATTTTGAATTTTGGAGGGTCCATTCAAGGGCCGGACTAGCAATCACGGCAAAGCTCTTTCACTGTTTCACACCTACATTTGGATTCGTGAATTCTGTACTGTTATTATTTCCTCCGTCCTTATTTTTTAGTTCCAGTTAGCACTTTTGTTATTCCAAAAATATTGTCTTACTTCCAAACCGAAAGAATTATAGTTAATGAAATTAAGTTCTATTTTACCCTTCTACTTTTAAATCAATAGTACTAAAAAAAACTTTAAAAAACAATGATTGAATGGTACGTAGAATGGGCATGCTAATGTGGTGATTAGGCATGCAATAATTATGTTTTCTTATATATTTGGAATTTTCAAAGGGACAAAAAAAAAAAAAAGGACTCCATTTCCACCGTCATCTTATCACTAATCTTTTGATTAGCGAATTAAAACAAATACTTATTCTGTTTCAAATTGAGAGTCACACACTCTCTCTCTCGTCATTTTTCAAATCAAAAAATTAACTACTTTCGTGTATAATTTTTTAAATTTTTTCGCACCATATTAAAGATCACAATTAGTACTTTAATTTTAGTGCGAAAAAGTTTAAAAAATTATACATGAAAGTAATAAATTTTTTTATTTAAAAAATAACACGATTTTTTGTAATGAACTATGGATATGGAACTGAGGAGTAGATGTCCTGAAAAGGGAAAAATGAAGAAAGCAACGTTGAGGTGAATTCGGTATTTCCAATGCATGGATGAAGAAAGAGAAAAGAAATTGTCAAATCTGTCTGGAATCATAGGCTTTTCTGGGATTTCCCGATCCCTGGAAACGTCCGAACATTCCTGGAAATGGAAAATGTTTTGGCCGTTTAGCCCAAAAAACAGTAAAGAAAAAGTTGATTTTTTTCTTCTTAAGTGGTTATTTTAAAAAATATTTAGGTAAAAATAAAAAAAAATTACTTTTTCGATTCGTTTCTCAATAATCCACAAAATTTAGCACAAGTTAACAAACGCGAAAAAATTAAATAAGTACAAAACGTGCACCTTTTTCTAAAAGTAAAAAAAGTGTTAGTGGAACGGGTACGTACTATGTAGTAGTAATACAGTAATTAATTAAGAAGTTCTGAATTTAATGATTTTTTAAATGAAATTGATTTTCAGACTCTTCTTTTGTTTAAGTGCATTTCATTTTTCTTCTTCATTCATGTAAAATTATAAAATTACCCTTTATATATTTTTTCTTCACAAAAAAAAAATCATGTAATTTCACACCGCTATATAGGTACCGACCGGTCCCGTAGGGAAATCGTAGGGACGGCCGCGCTGGGCCGTCTCCGGCTACCGGATGACCGATCCGAGCTGTCCAAAAATTCTAACAAAAAAAATGAGAGGGCCCGCGCAAGATTCAATGACATCCGACGTGTGTAGGGTGTTCAATTCAAACACTCTATTTTCGTATATATATTTATACATACCGGTCGGTACTTAAAGGATTTTCGAATAAAAATGGAGTAAAATGAAGCGTGAAAATCGATTCCTTTTTTAGTAGTAGTACTAAAAACAAACAAAATCGAAACCTATGATTTTGATTGGTCTCAGCTACCATTTGGCAGAACATGTCTGGCCCATGGTTTTGTCCGCAGGTCGCCCCTAGCTTGCCACGTGCTTTTGGGCCCTCCCTCTGAAAAGGACGATGCTCTCAGTGCATAGTGGATATATCTCGCGTGTGCCCACTCGACACTCCCAAACTTATTTTTAGATGATTCAAATTGAAATATACTCTCTTCTCTCATCCCTCCTCTTTCTTTCTCATTTTTTTCTCTTTAAATTTGAGTCATTCAAATCGCATCAAATGACTCAAAGGTGTTAAATGGACATCACGTGGTACCTATCAGAAACTGAAAAATTTCTCCCCACCCCCAGAAATTGGCTCTGCGGCAAAGCGCGTCGCAAACAAAACTCAAATCCTAACCACAAATTATTTGGAGGTCATAGGACCACGCCACGTGGTATCTCAAGTCGCATCATTACAATATATTACTATTAGCATTTGTGCCCGTTTCAAGCATGAGGATAAAATGAAAAACAATGAGAATTTTTTTTCTGTGGTTCCACACGTTAAACGGACAAAACGCTAGTAATAAATTAATTTACAAGTGCAAAAAATGTGTGATTTTTATAAAAGTCAGCAATTTTTTAGGTGAGTTGGAAAGTGAAATTACCCTTTTGACCTTCATAAAAAATATATATATACAATTCCCCACTCCCAATCTCTCTCTCTCTCTCTCTCTCTCTCTCTCTCTCTCTCTCTCTCTCTCTCTCTCTCTCTCTCTCTCTCTCTCAATTTGAGAAGTATAAATACATTTGTATAGAGTATTTATTGATCGATCGATGATTTTTGTGAGGCCTGTTGCTAGTGTACTTCATAAAATATGTGTGGATAAAGGTGTTGGGTGGCATTATGATTTTTTCTTCTATTTTTTTAAACCCAAATTTTTATACATAGAGAAATTGTATTTTTTTTTTTGAATGGTGAATTTGTATTCTCAGAAATTTGAAAAAGCTTCTACGATTGTTGATTTTAAGATGAAAATCTTCATACCTTCGAGGAGGAGAAAGAAAATGAAAATCCCCATACCTCTGTGAAAGAGGAAAAAAGGGGTGCTAAATATGATTCTAAATATGAACAATGAATATGTTAAATATTGGTATTGTGACGAAGTATTGTGTCCGTAACATTATTACTGGAAACTGTGCCCAGCGATTTTGAATTTTTCAAACGAACAAGGCCGCAATACTAAGGAGTATTTCAACAACAAACAAAAAAAAACAAGGAGAGATGTAAGCGTGATGCCTAATTTTAGTGGAGAGTCGAACCGGCTCTTGCTAGGCGCTGGGCCGGCGTTCGACCTAGGTTTGTTTTTCTGCATGTATTTACATAGGCTTGTTTCTGTACAGGGCCGGGCCGGTTTACATCGAGTACCGGTCCAGCGTTTCTTAGAAAAAAAAAGTTTAGACGCAAACAGAACTTATAAATGTGTTCTTAAATCGTTTTTTAGGGCTTAAAACCTCGTATTATTAAGAGATAAGTTGATGGAACTCTAGGGAGAGAATTTGTGAGTGTTTACATCAATCCATAGTGAATTGGTGTGGCTCATCTAATTGTATCAATTGCCCTGCAAAGTGATGGTTTGGAGTTTGAGTCTATGGTGAGACATCGAACCTCCTTCGATTGTTGGCACACTAATTTTCCACTAATCTTCCCTAATATATATAGCATTGAGGAATAAAAAAGAGCGTGTGTATACATCGAGAAATTTTTCAATGCCGAGCGGGTACCACGTGGTGCTCGCTCAGTGTATCCGAACAATCCATTTCGATTTTGGATCGGCTCTAATTTGAAGAGAGAAAAATGATGAGTTGTTGACAAACTAATTTCCCACTAACCTTCTCTGATGTATATAATATTGAGGAAAAAAACAAGCGTGTGTATACATAGAGAAATTTTTTAGTGCCGAGCGGGTACCACGTGGTGCCCACTCGGTGCATCCGGGCCATCCATTTTGGTTTTGGACGGCTCGGATTTGGAGAAAGAAAGAAGAGAGAGAGTGTGGGGGTGAGAGGAGAACGAGTGTTTCAATCTGAGCCATTTAATACACTTTTGGATGATTCGGATGTGCCCATTTGGACACCACGTCAGCCGGGTGACGTGGTACCCACCCGGCAGAACTCGCATACATCAGGTGGACAAGTGGTTACTGCGGGCACGGAAAACCAGCGGAGACGGACATGTCTTGTCACAACAAAACCCACGCGCATTAATCCTCCCCTTCTTCCTCACTTCCTTTTATTCAATCTTTCACCCTCTCTGGTTAAAAAGTTTGCAATTCAACCCTCGAATAGATCAAAAAATGCACTTTCGAGAAGAAATTAACTTCCAGGTTTCCTTCATTTAATCAGAAGAGTGTAAATAGCCCCCCGACCTGAACCGGCTAATTTTGAATAAAAGAATCCTTTCAGCCAATGTATAACACCTTTGAAAGACATGTTGTTTTGATACAAAACAACTACAATTTTAAAACTAAACCGTTCCAATCGATGTGCGCCACAATGCTATAACAACAAAGGGCTTGTAGCCTAGCGGTTATCTCATGATACTCCTACAAACAAGATCAGAGTTCGAGCCTCGATAGAGACGTTTGGAGTTCAGAGTTATGGATAATTTCCGGATTCCTTCCTTGTGGACTAACTCCCCGGCTAACCCCATGTATACAATACTCCTATTAGAAAAAATGAAAAATAATTAGTGGGTTAGAGGTTAAACATGGAGCCGAGCAAATCCCCTATGAGAACTCAAACAGTCAAACTCAAGACAAGGAAGAGTGGTGAACCACTCACTCGGCATAATGTTCAATTCTTTGAAGTTTTTTTTTATTTTATTTTTATTTATCTTTTATCCGCAATTCTTTGAAGTTCAAACTACAAATTTCTTAAGCAAATTGGGCAGGGATGCATAGTACCGTGTTATGCACCATTCGAGACATTCGTTCGGCAATCCAATGGTCTAGATTTCATCTCGGCAATGAATAGCTTGGATGCTACATGGTTCGCAAATTATGGACATTACAGGGGCAATAACGTCTTTATGGCAAACATGGTTGCCTTTTGAAGTTTGAACTAAAGCAGTGGCACCCAGTTCCACCCTCCCTCCCTTGAAACTGTGTGAATGGCATTCCCAGTTACTCTCTGACATAAACATGGAGTAAGAAAGAGATCAACAAAGCTGCTCCATGCTTTCATCACTACCAAGCTTTAAATAGAGAACAGAAAATGGAACAGTAGCAGAAGATGTCACCAGGTGAATTACTCCCTTTTTTCTTTTCTTTTTTTATCCTTTCAGTAAAAATCATTGACAGCAACAGGTAAAGAAGCTCCACAACCATTATTTACAGCTTCAACTTCTCTTTTTCTGATCACTGAACACTGCAATGATTAATATCCTTGACATCCCCATTGCTTTTTTCCTTCAATGAGAAAAAAGAAAAAGAAAAGAAAGATAAACAAAAAACAAAAAAAAAATGTCCCCACATGATTTTCACGGGTCATCGTTATCTCGCATTATTAAGATAATTCCCTATCACTTTTATAATGTGAAGAATAATGTGGTTAGTTTAAATCAACAAGGCAACTGGCAGATTCAGCTACAAATATGCTCATCCTGCAAAACCATGAAAGGAACAAACAAAAAAAAAAAAGCTATTAGAAAAAAATAAGCCAACATTTTGTGATAAAATGAGAACAATGGGAGTTTGTTTACCTATAATTACGAAGCATGTTTGAAAGGCTTTGTGCTACCCGTCGCAAGCCCTCTTTTCATCGGACTCGACAAACCAGGAGTTTGCTTACCTATAATTACGAAGCATGTTTGAAAGGCTTTGTGCTACCCGTTGCAAGCCCTCTTCTCATCGGACTCAACAAACCAGGAGAGTTGGAGATGAAAAGTATTGTGCAAATCGTGGAGTTAGTAATTATCTGCAGAATTATCGGTTTGGGATTTTGGGAAGGAATAAGACAATTAGAAAAGGGTATTAAAATCCAAAGGAAGGGAAAGAAGAGATATATAAGCTGTTTACAGCGGGGTGAATCTGGACCGTCCAAGAGTGTTTTGGACGGTCCGGATTCACCTCCGTTTAATAAGTTCTTCTTGGGAAAGAAAGGAAGAAACATAGTCCAACCTTCTATTTATTGCAGGCAACTAACATCTCTACCACAATATCTACGGACGCAGAGTTTCTTTGTACAACCTGTTCATGACAAGCAAAAGATATCTTACCAGATTGAAAACTAAACTAAACTCAACGAAGACTTGGTTTACTACAACAATTTCAGAATACAGGCCACACAGTACTTCTGCTCTTTTAATGTGGAATTTGGATTCAGATAGCCCAACAAGTCTCAATGGCCAAACAGAAGTTCACCTTTCTGTTATTCAGCTTAAAATAAACATTGGGTGCGCCATACAATCCAAAAATCGAGTCGTTCTGCCAAATTTCATAGGAGAGAATCAAAGCAAAGGTTAGGCAATTACCTTAGCGACGAAGGAGCATGATCAGGTTGAAATGATGAACCAAGTTTGAATTCTTTTCTGATTTCGGGCGTTTTCCTTAATCCTGGAATTAGTCCACACAAACGATTTCAATTGAAATCAAAAGTAAAAATCGTAAAGGAAACTGCTTTTTCAGTCAATGGAATTAACTAGTACCGGGCCCATGTTCAGTATCCTTTAGCATATGACTGCTTTGTATCTTGCTGGCAAAATTGTCTTCTCTACAGAACAAAAGAGAATAAATCTTAAAAGAGGAACCCAAAAAAAAAGCATATACACTTACTAGAGAGAGAGAGAGAGAGAGAGAGAGAGAGAGAGAGAGAGATCTTACACGAATTTGGATGAACTCCCTAATAGAAACTAAGGCCAGAATACCCATGGGGATACGGCAACAATTCTTCAACCTCAATCCTAGAACTGGCACAACTCATGCTTTTCTTGGTTCGGTTACGATTGACAGACTCGACCTCTGCCGAAAACAGGCTATATACTGGTCTGTGATCTGAGAATCTGGATTCCCCACGAACATAAGATAATTGCTGAAGGCCTCTACCATGCCATAGTATCCGATCACACCTTCACATGCAAATATCCAGATAAGTTGCTCATATTTGAAGAATATAACAGAACTTCTGCTTTTCTACAGTTCCACAAACTATGATCCACACCGCAGTTTTCTTCCCACCGCATAAGTTTTTAAGTAGAACTTCTATTTACCACTTACATCGTACTTTCTTGATTGAGAGGAATAAAAAAGATTACCATGCGGGTGTTCTCCGCTTCTTTTTTGGATGCATATCATCCCCTGTATATCTGTCTGAATTGTTTGAGTATTTGTAAGTGGGAGGAAAATAAATCCTTCCTTCATTCCAACCCTCAAAAACACGTCCCCGCCTCTGCTCTATCCGAAGCTGCTGATAAAAGCCAAAAAGGATTCAAACTCGAACACTTCTAAGCTTTGGCTTTGAAGACTAGAGCTTTCACAAGAATTACCCCCAAAAGGAACATAATAAAACCAATACAAAACCATAATGAAATCCGTCCCAAGTTTTTTGACATGCCTGGTCATTCTCTAACAAAGCCCTCCAGTTGCGCATCTCCACAAGAGCCTTTGCACAACGGTAAGATAGTGCAATCCGGTAATTCAAATCCCCAAGCCAAATAATTCGACTATGCCAAGAGAAAACATGTCTTAGAAATTCGATCTAAATGAAGAGTAAGTTTCTTTTAAATAGTGCATGTTCAGAAAATTTTAATAACAAATTTGAAAAGATGGTGAAAACGTTTCAATCAATCAACGCAAAAGGCCTGCAATAATTTAATCAAAATTCAGCTAATGAGGGACTCACTCATGCTCAAGGATTGTTTGAGGGGAATTCTCGTCCCCCGTACCATGAACCCTTGGAAACCTTGTCTTCCTTAAAATTTCCAGTACATCGGAGTTCCTTCTGAGCTCATCACCTTCCTTCTGCCCAGAGGTCAAATGAGTACAAATAAAGCAGAAGCTTGTTCGGTGCAAAGACATGCTAATCGAAATTGAACCCTGCAAAATCCAAGCGAAGGGTTCTGATTTTTGCTCAAATGTTTATATTGAAGTCAAATTTCAGGAGAGCAAACAATGTACCTTGTTTCCAAGATAACCCATCAATCCTCTTCCCACACAAGAAACTTTCATGTTGCGAACATCGTCTCTTAGATCTCTCTTTACCCATACTGTCAGAAATATTCCTACCATTTGTTTACTCGCAACCAGACAGTACCTTGATTGCCCTGCATTTCTATGTCTATCCTCCATGGGAATAAATCCACTGCATGAGCCGGGCGAATAATACGTGGTATTTGGTGAATCCCCAGGCCCAATCTCCTCATCTGATGAACCCCATCTGAAATTTGGGTCATAGTCACTTGGCCTTTGCCCAAAACTAACGCGATCACAAACACTGAATCTACGATCAAGTCTCGGTTGTGGTATGGACATGTCACTACCTGTGACTCTCATGCTACGACTTAAGGACTGAAATGAGCGACGATGGAAGAAAGATGAGGCCTTTTGCCTTGTTGACCCCTCAAAATCTGCATCTAGTTCCACAATAGGATTGGGAATTGGCGAAGGCGTTTGGCAACCACAATTAGAGCCAGGAAGAGTATTTAGGGTCTTTCGGATTAGTGATAGCCATTTCTTAGCCGGGGCATTGTCTTCTGTGCCCAAAACGTTACCAGCATTTAGAGGAACAATTTCTTGAAACCTAATGGCAAAATATGGAATTATATATCTCAAAGGAGGCATTGTCAAATGCAAGATAATGCACAACGAATTTTGGATCAATCAAACTAACCCAAGGACATAAATGTCAGCAGGAGGAGAGGCATGAAGCCAATCTTCAAGATTCAAATAGCTTGGGGGAGATTTTCCGGCCACATTCCATGTTGCTACAAATATCCTATGTTCACATGAAAAGGATAAAATTCAAACCAACTGTTTTATAAAAGCAGGTAAATTAACTACTCCAGAATGAATAAGAATTTGAAGAAACCTATAATTGTGCACATCTGGTACTAGGGAGGCATCTAGGTCAATCTTACTCCGCCGGGCACGATCAGAGTTCCTCCTACTTGATCTATCTGTGGATTCAAATGGGGAAAAAATCAAGAAAATCAAGAAACATGGTTTAAAAAGTTTTGAAAAGTATTGGGTGAAATTCAGGGGGAAATGAGGGTGTGGTCCAGAGAAATATTGGTTGTCTGAAACCGTACCTGTTCTGCTTTTCTTGATAGTGCATGCCTCCCTCTCTGAGAAGTTGGTCCTCCAATCTTCATCACCACCTGAAAAAGCAAACCAAAAACCATTAATTGCACAAGTACTTCATATTAAAGTTGTTAAAGCTGTGGTTTTTCCACTAGTACTGCATCAATTGCGCAAGTATTCATACGGAAAACAACAAAATCAATCCAGTTGAAACCAAAGAAATGTAAAAATCATTGAACCCATTAAAATCCAAATGCTTTGGTACTACACAAACAGCGATTGATGCAGAATAAGCTACAGCGAGTCAGTGAAAAAATTACAGAGACAATCCCATTTTTGTTTCATGTCACAAAATCCCCAAATCCCAAAACTTTTTCAGAACCCTAAGCTAGAACTGGATCATAAGAAAATGGAGAAGGAAAATAAATGGGAATACCTAGTTGAACGACGTCGTCCGCATGGAAGTCTTCGGATTTGCTCTTGATATTGAGCCATTTCTTGACCAGGGTCTTAGGCCATGAAAGCTTCACCAACACCGCTAAAAGTCAGAAAAATCTCACATGCAGCAATGTCAATAATCAAATCGAAGAGGGTTATTTTTGGATTTTTGCATTTGCCAAACACACCTTGCTTTTCTTGCAGTTCTCATCTCTCATTGTTTCACAGCTTCATATGGAGATATCACTCATTCACAGTACAAAACTACGAAAAAAACCCCTGTTTCTTGCTTCTCTTACAATTGAACTGAAGCAAGTAAACAAATTCTTGATCTAAAAGAGCACCAAAACAGGGATTGAATTAATCCCTGGATATAAAAAGAGCCAAGAACAGAGAAAAGAAGCTCTGTTTTGCTCAACACAACAAGAAAGGGGTCCTCTGTTTTACTTAGGTAATGAAGAGAAAACAATTGAAATAAAGAAGGAAATCGGAGTTTCTTGGCTTTTTGGTTTCTGGGTATTGAAACACGAGGTCAAATCAAAAGAACCCAGTTGGAGTGTTTTCTTTTGTCTTGTCTATACCACGTTTAGTCGAGAGAAAACAGAGGAAATAAGAAAAAAAAACACAGAGATTCAAAGGGACCAACGGAACAGAGAGGTACAACACTAATGTAGGGAAGTGATACTACTACTATGAGATTCTGTTGTTAGAACAAGACAATGTAGGGGACATAAAGATGAATGAAGAGAGAGAGAGAGTCTTCTCAACCTCGTTCTGAGTTACAAGAAGTGTAGTATAATGAATTGGAATAAAGCGCAGGGGAGTTCTCTCTCTATCTCTCTCTTCGCGAAAATCAAAGGCCGACCCAGCTTAAAGTGAGGGGGAAATGGGTGTGGTATTTGCCTATTTGGTTACCCAAGACCACCCAAAGCCTGCCCGCCGTGCCCGGCGCAGCCACCTCTTTCTTTCTTTATTTTTTTGGGGGTAAAAATAGCCCCTGTTTCTTTCTCTCACTAAAATCTTGACGCAGTAAAAAATTTATGAGAGACTAATCAGCGTACTAGTTCAAATAAGATAAACAATTCGTCGTAACGTGTAAATTTTGCGCACAAGTAAGTAAGAGAGAAACTCTGCAATATTATTGATTGAAAGTAGTACATAAACTCTAGGTTACAAACCTTTATATAGGCCGAAGCCTTAGAAACCCTAAAAATAAACTTGGAAAATAAAAAGTTCCAGAATTTGGGGTTTTTTCTAAAACTGAAAACGGGAAAGAAAAACAAGACTTTTCAAAAAAGAATCAACTTAAAAGGAATTATGGTCTAAGAGTTATTAACGAAATAAATATTTTCTAAAACAGCAAAATAACGCAATTGAAGGCCTAAACGAAGAAATTAAGCCGAAAAGCACCATCGATCACCAACTTAGGGTTTAGGGTTTTTGGGAAAATGACGGCCAAGGACTTGTTTTGATAATTAATACCCGCCAATGACATTTTCAGCATTAACAATTGTTCTTAGCATGTCCTTAGCGGGTATCAATTATCAAAACACGTCCTGGGCTGTCATTTTCCCTAGGGTTTTTAGGGTTTAGACCGGAGCGCGAAAATAAGTCAATCCACCAAGTTTAGATCTATTCCGAACTCGTTCGAATTTTGCCAAATTAAATAATTTAAAATTAAACATCATTTGAATTTTCGGGACTTGGTTCGATGGTTATGGAATTGGTTCTTCCCGTGTTCTGCATCAAATCTGTTTCTCTCTCTCTCTGTACTACACTACTGCCCACGGTCAGCAAAGTAAAGGTGGGATCTAAAATCCAAGCACTGCCCATCTTCCCATTTTTTATTCCTTGAACCCCAAAAGCAGTTCAAAGAAGAAAGAATCCACAAGGACTACTCCTCTGCTTTAATTTTCACATAAAGAAAGAGAGAGGGAAAAAAAAAAATCTAATTTCTAATGTTCATTTTTATGAGGCTGAGTGATAAGTACTAATGAAATGGGATGAGCCCATACCCATATGGGCTTCCTTAGCTTCTAAGGTTGTGGGCATGTTTTTGCAGATTACATGGAATGTTTTATAGGGCATTTTTTAACAGCAAACTCTGTTCCACAACATGGGGTTCATTGGGGTTTGAAACTTCTATTACTACTACTGTACTACTTTTTAGGGTTTCAATACATCAAGATTCTTTACAAGAGCCATGGTTGTTTCTCCAAAGTAGATTTTTGGGGGTTTTGAGGTAATTTTTTTTGGGTGTTTTGGGGCTTTAATTGTGTACCATTTATATTTTGGAAATGCTAATTCCCATTCCAACAAATGTGTTTGTTTGTTGAGCAAAATTGGTTGTGTTTTGGCCAAATCTAGGCTAGTGTCTTTGGGAGCAAAGGCAATGGTCCCAAATTTTAGAGAGGGGGGGGGGGGTTTCTCTGTGTATGTTGCATTTGCAAATCCATTTGTCATTTGTTTTAGAACTTGTGCTTCAAGGAGGACAGCTTGTTTTCAGTTTATTTTAACAGGTGCAACTCGTTATCTATTTATTTGAGTATATTTATCACACAAAAAAAAAAATCATCTAACCTAGATTTCGTATCTTTTGTCTTCAAATATGTGGATGATTGTGAGTAGGATTTCGAAAAACCACTCATATTTAATTTTTGGGATCACTTTAGTTGAGATTCTTCAACTAGTTTAATTTGTAAATTACTCAACTGTAGTCTACAAATAGGATTGGGGTTTTCTGTAGTACAAAGCCGCACTATGCTACAGGGTTGTAGTGCGGCTGATTCGGCCGTTCATTTCGGCACAAACAGCTCAGATTTAATCTGAGCTCCTATTGATGAGAACCGTTCATTGTCGAATTAAAATACGAACTGTTTATCGCCGAAATGGATGACCAAATCAGCCGCATGACACAACTGTAGAGACGGGCCTACAACATCACAGAATCCCTACGAACATAACATAAAATAAACAATTCAAATCATCGAAACTAGACCACAGCCGAGACTCCACCTCCACCTCCACATCCAGCCTCATAACCCATCTCCCTTGGGAAAGTTTAGAATCACATTAATGTAGGATCTTGCTAGGCTATTTGGAGACCCTTTAACTCTGGCTCAACTCAACCCACAGCCCCATCCATTTCCTAGGGTTTTGGGCAACTATCTGTCATCTGGAATATTTCAACTTTTTAAAGCTTCAACAAAGTAGTACTAATTACTTCTTGGATTAAGCTCTCGAGGTTTAATTGACTAATCTTAATACACATGCCACATGTGGGAGACTGTAGCCGGTTCCCCATCTTAGAATTAGTTTCTCACTTTTCAAGGTTCTTAAGAAATCAAGTTGTGTATTAGTTTATTATATATTGTTGGATTAAAGTAATTAGTGTTGACAAGCAAAACACTCCAAAGAGCCCTATAGTCCTAATCTTCCAAAAGGGGTACCTAACCATCACCACGTACGTTGGACCGGTGATCTTGGCCCGAAACTTATGGATTTGTTTCATCTCAAAGGTCTCATGTTCGATTATTCCTGTCAACAACTTATGGGGCTACCTCACCTCATTTGTAAACGTGGAAAAGACTGTTGAAAGGATTGTAAAAATAAGCCCAAGGTGCATGCATGCTGACTTGAGACACCCTGTATTTAAAAAAAAGAAAAAAAGCAACCACCACATACAACCCACTGCCCTAGTGAAAAGCTTCCACTACCATTCTAAACATTTAGATCCCTGGTATAGCTCTCAAGACTAGTCTAATTGTCTTAGTCATCCTAGCTAGTTGTGCTAAGCATATGGGTGAGTGTTGTGGGCTCCCATTTTTATCATTAAACCCATGCAATCAATCACTGAATCAAGACATAATGGGCATGTTTGATAGCTAGATTGGGGCTTGGGATAGGACTCCGAAAGTGAAGTGCAGTTCAAAAAGTGTGTTTAGTTGGATTTTTATCCCATGGATTACAAATCCCATGGGAATACCAATCCCCCCATTTAATGGGACTAGTCAACCCATGGGAGGTGTTATTACAAATCCCGTCCCCATGGGATTGAGCAAAACCAGTTTAAAAATCCACCTCAATCTCAATCTCAATATTAATCTTATCCAAAACAAATATGTTATTTACAATTCCACCTCATTCTCAATTCCAATTCCAATCCCAATCCTAATCATGTGCAAAACTAACATGAATAAATGATTCATCCCCTCATTAATAATCTCACCTCATTCTCAATCTCAATCCTAGTCTCACCTCATTATGAATCCCCTCAAAACGAAATCTGCAATCAAACACGCCCAATGATCCCAATTAACAAACTAGGGTAGGGTTTGGTTTCGTATTCTCCTCAATGTGAAAATTTCACCGCAGAGAATGAAAAGACACAGAGAATATACCGAAGTTGCAGATACCATCTGCTATTGATTCCATAGGATAGAATGACATCTCGGTAACAGTTTAAAAATGTTACTCCACCAGTTAAGTAAGGGGGAAAAATAAGTCCGTGTCATAGAATCACATCTCGATAGAAGTTCGAATACCTTGATTGTAAGGAGAAAACAATTCAGGTCTTCATCGAGGTAATTCTATCCTGCAAAAGAACACAGATAATGTTTTGATCAGTAAATGGAATTGTTGCTATTAGGGAGTGAATCAATAACAAAGTGGAAAAGGGGCCCAAGTGGTAAATGCTTATCTAGTCTAGAGGGACAAGAAACGGGGGTGGTGCCATCACAAATCTCTCACTTTCCCAGTGAGGGACTGTTTGATGCAAATCCATTTTTCATTAGGATGCTGTCTAGCAGAGAGTGATTATTCAGTGCTCGGAGAACTGTTACGTGGTGCTTCTGGAGAACTGCCACCACCATACACTTTGTCGTGAGCCTTACGTAGATGCGTGATGATAGAGATTCCTAAAGCACTACATGCCCGAAAGCAAGTAATACTAATTGATAGATTCAATCAATTGCTACATGATTGATGCATGATTCACCAATTCTCCCCCTTCGACTTTTACCCTATTTTTCTTTTGTATGACGACTATTTTGAGTTTCGCCTCAATTATTAGTTCTTTGAGTACATCTAGTTGTTCCGTTCCACATGTATCGGTAAGTGCCTAATCGACTTCCATCAGCTTTCTCGTTCCACAGAAACTACCTATACCACACCGCCCCTCGAATACGGCTCCGAGTATTTTTCTCTCTGCCAAATCAAGGTTTCAAGATTGTGTGATAGCCTGAGGAATTTCCTGTTATTTTGTTATTCAAACTGATTTTTTTCATTACCAGAACTGCCCTCGTCGAAGTTAAAGGATGGACGTACTTTGAGCAAAGTATCTTCTTCTCTTGGGAGAGACTTTGATTTTCACTCTGTTTCTTTTGCTTTTTTCAGCTTTTGAAAAAAAAAAAAAAAAAACAATCTTAAGCCCAATACTCCCCACCTTCTTCTTTTTTTTTTCTTCTCTCTCAGACAGATTTTCACAACCATTTTAAGTACTGGTGATTTGTGCTCTCTCCTTGTGTCATTCTCCCTACTATCTGCCAAAGGAAATAGGCATTTTCCAAAAGCACACCCTGCTTCTTATGTGCATGGAAATGGGGGTGCCGCCAAGCACCTCTGTATGCAAAGCGACCAATCTAGTCGTTAATTTCGGCAATCGACGGCTCAGGTTTGTATGCGCTTAAATTCAATCCCAGCTGTCTGTGACAAGATGAACGGCCGGATCGGCCGCTTGGCATCGTTTTGCAGGAATGCCGCTCGGCAGCATAAGAGTTATGCTAAGTGCTAACGACAACTGACAAACTTATGCATATCATGATTGATTTTGAAATCGTGAAGTTAACGATCTAACAAACTTGCGAGGACTTTACACTTATTTACCGTCATGCTCAATTGAATGGAACACCATTGATTTGACTCGGGGTGTGTGGACAGGTTCAAACTAGCGTAAAGCCTTTGATGAAGGGTTCATTTCAGTCAGTACACTGACTGGGTCATAGATGAACAGACCCTCTCGTTGAATTAGTTTCACCAGCCAAGCAAGACGCTGGTGAAACTAGACGCTGGTTGGGAGATGCTACTAAGCAAGACGCTGCCAAGTACCTTGCTGAGCGTATCTGGATCGTTCAAAAGTATTTTCAGTGGTCCGGATTAAAATGCGAACTCTTTCCTGAAAAAATTTATTTTCAATTCAAACTATTAATTATTGAGATAGATGGTCCGAATGTGCTCGGCAAGCCAAAGGTCCCCGGGTCCCAAGTAAGGTGTACGATACAACCACCAACCTGTTCCTTCCTTGCATTCCCTTTCTCAGGCAGTTCTCAGGCATTCCCTTTCCTTGTCTATATTATATATTTATATGCAGTTTATATTTGGTCGGAAAAAAAAAAATCCCAGAGAAATGCAATTAACTGAAAAAATTCCCCACAGACAGAACAATATTTTCACTAAAAAAAAAAAAACCAAATGAATCCAGTTTTCAAACTGCTGCCAAACAACTCCTTATACCAGAGTATACAAAACATGCAAGGCAGAATCTATATTAGATTGTTAACTACCAACTCATCTAAAACCAAATTAAATTGTAACTTTGGGATCCGGATTACTCGGTTGACGTAAATACTATAAAATAATGAGGGTTCCACGTGCACCAAACGAATTCAAATACATGTTCTATCTGTGGACATAAGTTTGTGTACATAACCTTACTCGATGATCCCACCCGAAATTAGAAGCAAAATTGAAATCAAATATGGTATGATTGTGGTGGAGTTTTTTGGGATGGCAAAGGGAGGGGAGGGTTAGTAGTATGTCTGGAGGAGGGAGGGTTGTGCTTTGAGTAGAGGTGGGCATCGTGTCGTTGTCAGCTTGTGTTTGTATCAGAATTTTTTCAATCCTAATCCAACCTGTTTAACTTTTCGTGTGATCGTGTCGTATCAAATTAGTGTTCTGTGTAAAAAATAGCCAACTCTAACCCACTAATTTCATGTCTAGTTCGTGTCGTGTTGTCCTGTCCTTTCATAAATTCTCACCCTGCGTCGTGTCGTGTTTGTGTCAGAATTTTCCCAACCCTAACCCAACCTGTTTATCATGTCGTGTCACATTCGTATTTCATGTAAGAAATAGCTGACCCTAACCCGCTAACTTCGTATTGGGTTTGTGTCGTGTTCTCATGTCATGTCGGAAATTCCCACCCCTAACTCTGAGTGGTAGCCGAGTTATTGTTACGGATGGAGCTTTGGCTGCTGGTTCAGGTCATGGTGCAGCAACCTGGGTTCACGTGGGTGTCGGCGCAGGTGGAGCTTTGTTTTGCATCCTCAGCGGAATGGTCGAGATTCGAGCATGCATGGCAGCTCTTCGGTGGGCCTGTGCTCAGAGGATCCCTTGAAGTTTGTATTCAGACAGATCGCTCTGTTTTTGTGTATGGCTTATGTTATCCTCAAGGAGCTGCTGCTGGTATGCAGCCGGCCCTTGAGGACTTTTGTTTTCAATGTTCCTCTATTAATTATGTTCGATCCTTCCAACTACCTATAATTTGCGTACTTAACCATTTATGGGCTGGTGCTAAATGGTGCTATCAGTGGGAACATAGGTACTGTTTGCATGAGAATTTATTGGCCCAATCAACTAGTAACAAGTGGTCATTCATTTTAGACAAAATAGAGCACGCATAGACTGAAATACATGGAATCACATAATTAAAAGAACGATGATGTTCTGATCAAATTAGTGTCGTTTTAATAGATAATGACAATTATTGCCAGGTGTCACTCGAATAATAGCTTAGAAAATAAGCAGTTCGAAGCTCAGAGGCACGAATAATTTAATTCAAACAAAAGGCAGTTACAATTGACACAGTCAAAGGAATTAAAACTCTAGCATATAACTGCCCACTTCCAACACGATGTTGTTACAGGCGAGTGGGGTGATGGATTAAACTGAATCACCACAGTTAAAGATCATGGAGGGAAAGTTTGAATTCAAAACCAAGACGACTTTGAAGGCAATCAGGTGGGAAAGAGAAAATGCGGAGAAGACTCAAAAGTTTACCTATAAATAGAAGATGAAGGAAGAAAAAGACCCCTGACAAATCATCAAACAAACAGCTATACTATGCTTGATTTGTCCATTTAGGCAGTAGTTAGAAGAACTTAGACTTAAGTTCGAAATAGTTTGTAGTAGTAATCACTTTGTAACTCATTCTATTCGTTAGTGGAAGTTTGGAGAATCAATTGGAAAGTAAGTTCGTTTTGAATTGATCAAAGTATCTTGCTTGTTCTTTGGTTTATCAAGTTTCCAGTGAATCGTTGTGCCGTTCTAATACTTCTAAATAGAGAAATCCTCTTCGTTGAGGTAATTGAACCAACATCACAATCGCTTGATTAAGTTTGACTTTTTATAAGTTGATATCTAAAAAGGATAATTACAAGCATTTTCTGGTACGTTCGCATACAATCAAATTTCCAAAGTTAGCCAAAATCCCAGCCAAACAGGTACATCAAAAGTCCCAAAGAAATACAGGAAAGAATGCAGATGGAATGTATACCATAATCACCAACTTAAACACATGCCCTCACTGACGTTAGAACCAAAACACACAAAAAAGTGTGTAACGCAGGTCGTATCTCATCAACACATTAACCGGCTTTCTCCTTAAGCTGCTTATAAAAGATTCTCTCATCCCTAAACTATGTTAGCTTGGGTGGGACTCTCCTCCATTCTTGCAATTAGGAGAGAAATCAATTACAGCAAACCCCATCAGTACCTTCCATGTTCTAAGTTAATCAGCAGGATCACTTGAGAGGAGATAGAGCAGCAGATCTGTTGGAGAGGGTTCTATATATTGCTCTGATGGTATTTGGAGTAGTTCTGCAGCAACCTCCAACAAGGGATGCCCCAACCTCACACCACGTGTTAACGTACGAGACAAAATCTTCATCTCGAACCCCAGTATTTTGCTGCAAAATTGAATATGGTAATCACTTAAAACATACCAAACACAGACTGCAGAGGTTCAAAAATATTTGAAACGGGGTAAAAACTAGACGGATTGGCACATTGCTCAATTCCTTGAATCTTCTAAAGAACCCATAATTGAGTACAGATTCACTGGGAGTTCGTGGATGGGTGGGTGGGTGTTTGTTTTGGGAAGGAATGTCACTTTTTGGCTCTCAATGGTCCATAGGAATGCCGGGTTAGCTCACGTAAATAACAGACATTCATGATTCAACTATATTGGAAAAATGCATATCCAGAGAAGGGGGAAAAATATATGAAAACTCTTGAAGCATTATTGCACATAGTCAAATTCTTCACGAACTGAAATTTGCAGTCATTCCAATTTCTTCAAAAACACAAGTTGTTGGCCTTGGGAAAAAGAACTCACCACCCACTCCTTTTGATCAGCATCATATCTCTCCCCACTGTTTGGATATATGAGTATTGGTTTAGACGTCACCTGCACAGATACCAAATGAGGACGATTTGCCAAAGGCAAAACAGAATAAAAAATTCTCGACATTTTTAGACTACTCAAAGGAAACATGAAATAGAAACATACACATCCTGGTTAATGGTTATTGGGCATAGAAAAGTGAAAAACACCACTTCTGCGCAATAACATCCTAGTTGTGCAAAGACAAATAAATCAATTATCCGCATGGAGAAGTTGAGCAAAGGAAAACCAATTTTGCTACATTACCATTAGATCTGATATCCAAGCCATTCAAAACAAGATAATGTCCAAACCAGTTGTATAGAGTCTGTAGACAATCTTACAGAGTGAAGCCAAAAATTTCAAAGTTTGAAAGCATCGGGAATTAGCATGCAATTGATAACACTTATCTGTGCCCAATCTTAATATTCCAAGTAGTAAGTTTAAGACCAACAACATTTTGTTTTGTTTGTACTTCCACGGAAAAGAATAGTAGTAAAAAAGATGGTAATAATGCTACTTATTGAACCATTTAATACCATGAGGAAAAGATGCGCACCAAAGATTCAAAGAGTTTCTAATGACATGACGGGATTATTTTGCATGTTTAACTTAGCAATGGACCTATAGCTGATAATTCTACGACAGAGATAAGTTAAAACTCGAAATATCTACAGAAGAAATCAGAACAATACCTTTTTCATAGACAAAATCAGATCATGAATAAACCTAGGTGGAGTGCAGTTGATCCCCACAGCGACAACTTTCTTTGATGCTTCAGCTATGGCAACACATTCGAGCAAAGAATCACCACTGACTACATTAACACCATCCTTAGAGTTGAAAGAAAACCATGCAGGAATCTTTATCTTCTCTTCCTCAAGAAGCTGAGCATAAGCCTGGATGAGTGCCAAAATTATCACCAGAATCAAAAAAGTAGGCACCAATTGTAATGCGTAATATGCTAAGAGTGTACTCTTAGGCATTATTCTCAGAGAACAAATTCCAGCCCAAAGCATAAAACAGCCAAACAGGGCAACCCTAATTGAACGAACTAGAAAACCAAATCGGCCGTTATTGTCTGAAGCCATACACTGACAATGATAGAGTTGGCACCTAGGTTATAATTTCTCTAGGAAAAAGCAATGAGTTACTAAAATTTCAAACAACCAAAGTTACCAATACCTGAGCTTCTAGCTTGTTTGGCACTGTTTCGAACGCAATTAGGTCAGCACCAGAATCTGCCAGAACCTGAACCCTTCTCCGGTGAAAGTCCTTTAAGTACTCCAGGTTCATTGCATCACCATAGTTCCCACTACAAAAGGACGCAGTGAAAGGAGGAACATTTTACGCTAAATCTCTACTAATCATAAGCATAGGTGACAGAAGAGACGCTGATAGCAGTTGAGGCCGTCAAACTTGTTCTCAAAGATATACAGTTGTCATATACAGAACGAAATTACAATACATGCTCACTGGTGGTAAGGTGAAAACAGCTGTTATGCCCATTTGGCGTATCATGGACACCATAAACAAACAGGAATATCTTGCTGATTCCGAATTTTCCATGTGACACATTCCCACATGCCAAAAGTTTGTTCAAGCTTTGAGCATTTAGAGTTGAAAACTAATTAAAGATCCAAAGACGTTACATCCAAGGAGGTGATAAGATACTATTTATATATAGAGCATGACAAGGAGTAGTAAAGTGCAAGATATAAGTCATTTCAAGACTGAAAAAACAAAAGCTGACACAATGAGGTTAAGGCAGGACTCAACTCACCTGTATTCAGAACCATCTGCTAGATAAGCCCCATAGCTCCCAACAGAAGCTGCAACTAGGATGGATCGATGTTTGAGGATTCTCCCATCACCAGCACCATCAGAGACACAATCACTACATAGTCCATTATAAATATCCCGTGCCTCAAGAGCAATTTCGACACTTTTTTTAAGCAAGGCTTCGCTCTCTCCTTGAGAAAAGCCTTTGGCCTCAAACCCCTGAATGGTCGCCTATCAAAATACAGTCAAAAGTTAGTTTTAAGTATCTGTGAGAGAGAGAGGGTGCGTGTGTTAAGGGACACTGTTAAAACCTGATAAGATGCTGTAATGATTATATCAGCACCAGCTTCAAGGTAATCGAGGTGTACCTGATCCATTGAGCAAATCAGTAGTATTATGCTAAGATAGCAAACAACTAAAGTGTTATATAACTGTCTTACTAAACCCGTAAAACTACATCCACAACTCCAAAATTATGCTCACTATAGTACCATATGCATCTGCTGGTCTGAACTCCCCCCACCCCCCACCCAAAAAAAAAAAAGAAAAAACACAAACCTACTCAACCCCTGAAAGGCTAAAACCAAAGAGAGGAAGCACATAAAGCAAACCTTTCATAAGTTCCGTAGGATTCATCCATTAACCTTAGTGATGTGATCCTATGATGAGGCTCATGACAGCCTAATGTGAAAACAGAGAACTTTCCATCCGCTGCTGCCATAATATTGGTAACAATATGATTAAAGTGCAGTTTTCGACTGTAACTCTTTAACCTTACCAATCAATCGATTAAGCTTGCTCAATATGTGACATTCTTAAGTACTTTTAAGTACTTAGAAGTAAAAATAAGATGCGACATTTTAAGTACTTTTGTTGTTTGACATCTTTAGACTCATAAAAAAAAGAAGCAGCAAATGAAAACCGATAGAACCATAGGACGAAACCCAAACAGCACGTAGAACAAAACTCTACTGGGAAGGAAGACAAAAATATGGTGCTAAGCGATGAGAGTTGAGAAATAGGAGGGTGAGGCATGCAGAAATTCCAATTGCAAAGCATGCCTCTCCGCATTGTTTAAAGTTACAGGGCAACTTTTGAAGTTCAAATGAATTGCATACTCCTTACTCCATCCCAAAAGGATTCTTCAGAAGTTGCTTTTGCCTGTTGGATGAACTAGAACTAATCAGTGAAATCAACTCAACTTTCTAACTTCCAAGATATTGGGTCCTAACTTGTGAATACGCACACTTGAGTGAACCATTGTGGTCCTGTAAATAAAAGAATGCAAAAATATACAAGGGAAAATAATAGGAATTTTATTTTGAACATAAACAATTTTTTGCAGACAGTTGTCAAGTTGTTTGTATACTTTCCTGGAAACGAGACAGCCACCATTACTGCACCATACTGTTCAGTGAATGGCCATGTGTTTTACTAGAAGCTCTGTTACATGTGGTCCAAGGCTATCTTACATGTGGTCCAACCTTCCAATTCACTTCACTTCTGACATAATGTCTTATGGAAGTATCCAAACAATCTTACTCCATGATCCAAGAAAAAGTATCGTGTTGTTAGTTATTACCACTTACCAGAATAACACCTTGAGTTCCAAAAGGACAAAGTGTTAGAACAAATTTGCCCATAATTGACAGGGTCCAGCTAAACCATGTACCCAATAGTTTTTTTTGTTGGAAAAATTGGCCGCTGCAATCTGAACTGTTGACGAAATCTCCACAAATACTGAAAAACGCTTCGAGTCACGACTATGTCGCTTTCCAAAAGACAGTATTTGCCCCCACCAATTCCGGTATGCAAAGGGTTACAACAAACCTGCCTTCAAGATAAATCGAAGCCCGAACTTGATGTTCTTTCCGTTTTCGTTTGCACTAACGAAACGGACAGAATATCTGCTTGAACGAATATAGGAACCGAGAACCACTGTGTTCTATTTTCTGCAGCAAAACAGAACGCAGAATGAATGCTAGAAAATATAGAGAGAGATGTGGGAGAGATTCGGATTATGTGTGTATATTATGAACACTGGATTCTGCTAAGTAGTGGTCTATTTATAGGCCACTACGCACCCATTGAGAATGGGTATGCACCCGATCTAATCTGACCGTTGGATCGGATCCTACGGCCTAGATCGATCAGTCACACCCAGTCACACCGAACTGGTGTGCTGTTTCACTCACACCCAATCGGATTAACGCCACCTTACTGCCAACTCGCAATAAGAAATGGCGCCAATAAGGCGCCTAGCGCTGACGTGCTAAGTGCAAAGTGCGCCGCTAAAGCGCCACAATGCACCACAGCCCACGCCACACAGCCCACGCCGCGCGCGCGCGTGCGCGTGCGTGTGTGAGTGTGTACCGGCTCTGCCGGTATCGTGCAAAGCACCAAACGGCTGCACCACACTAGATCATTAGTTACTTTCATTAGGAATGTTTCCTAATATATACCACTCCAACATCTCTCAGCTTACCAATGTGGGACAAAGCTCACAAAGAGGAAAAACAAGCATTCTAAGGAAACAAAGGAATATTCCAAAACCAAAAAACGACGACTCTTTTATTTTGAAAATCTCTAACAATCCCCCACCATTTTCGAAATACAGATGAAATATTCTCGGTTCTTATTACAAGGTTTATGCATACATAAATAGTGTCTTACGACTTCAACTATTCACTTAGTGAAAACATATCAAAGCTGGTCAGGGCAGCATAGTAGACGTGTCTTTGAACTAGTTGTCCTCTGTCGACCAACCGGACGTGTCTCACACATAATCCTCCAAATAGTGCAGATATCCCAATCGGTTGACCCGTGAACTAGCCTTGGGTCTTTTATCTTGATTTCATGAACGCTCTAAGGTCTAGCCCCTGTGACCTATAGGAAGCGGCACCACCTCCACATTCATATAGGTAGATTGCTATCCGTGCTCCTATAACATTAGCACAAAACAATCTATTAAGAACTAAGTAGTTCAACCTCCTTTGTATTTCACATTATAGGTACAAAACACTTTACCTTGGAATGTGTAAAATAGCTTTAAAGTGTTTCCAATCACGACATATGGTGTAGTTTCTCATTGAACTCAAGAGATTGAGAGTATCAACCGGTTGAGTTGAGTTTCCACCAGGAGTGATTAAACTAATTGGGCAAAAGTCCCATTCCCTTTGATGTTTTCAACACCAAATCCCTTGCAAGGCCTTTCGTAAAAGGATCCGCCAAGTTTTGACTTGACTTAACAAAATCAATGGTTATCACCCCATCAACAATCAATTGTCTTACATAGCTATGCCTTAGTCCAATATGCCTGGACTTTCCATTATACACTTGGTTATACGCTCGCGACAACGTAGCTTGACTATCACAATGCAGCGATACAGGTGGCATAGGCTTAGGCCACACTGGAATTTCCAGCAACAGATTTCTCAGCCATTCTGCCTCCTTACTACCAGAAGCTAATGCTACAAACTCGGCTGCCATGGTCGAGTCTGTTATCAACGTTTGCTTCTTAGATCCCCAGGAGATTGACCCTCCACCAAGTGTAAACACCCAACCACTCGTTGACGAGTGATCATTCTGCTCAGTAATCCAACTAGCATCAGTGTATCCTTCTAGAACCGAAGGATATCCACTATAGACTATTCCATAATCTATAGTCCCTTTGAGGTACCGCAGTACTCTATATACTGCATGCCAATGCACATGCCCAGGATTATTAGTATACCTACTAAGTCTCCCAACCGCATATGCAATGTCCGGTCTTGTACTTGTCATGGCATACATCAAGCTGCCAATCACTCTAGAATACTCTAGTTGTGACACCGCTCTCCCCTCATTAAGATCTAATGGCGATTGAGAGTCATACGGAGTAGACACCGGTTTGCTTTCAAAGTGATTAAACTTCTTTAAAATCTTCTCAATGTAATGTTCCTGGGAAAGAATCAAGTGACCACCACTTCTTTTAATTCTTATACCTAATATTACATCAGCAATACCCATATCTTTCATACTAAAATTAGCAGAAAGAAATACTTTTGTACTCTGAATGCTCTCTTGGTCTGTACCAAAAATAAGCATATCATCTACGTACAAACAGATAATGACTCCTCGTTTGCCATTAAATTTACTATACACGCACTTGTCAGATTGGTGTATTGTAAAACCATTTGACATAACCACTTTGTCAAACTTCTCATGCCATTGCTTAGGTGCTTGCTTAAGTCCGTAAAGAGACTTTATAAGCTTGCAAACTTTGTGCTCATAACCTTGCACAACAAACCCCTCTGGTTGCTTCATATAGATTTCCTCATCTAATTCACCATTAAGGAATGCAGTCTTGACATCCATTTGGTGTATCTCAAACTTGTATATAGAAGCAAGAGCAATTAAAACTCTAATTGTTGAGATTCTAGCAACCGGGGCATAGGTATCAAAGTAATCAATACCTTCTTTTTGGGTAAAGCCTTTGGCTACAAGTCTGGCCTTGAACTTATCAATAGTTCCATCAATTTTCATTTTCTTCTTGAAAATCCATTTACAAGCAATTGGCTTAGAACCAGGTGGTAAATCTGCCAGAACCCATGTATTATTACCCATGATAGAGTCCATCTCATCTTGGATAGCCTCTTTCCAGAAAGCCACGTCTTGCGATTTCATTGCTTCCTCAAATGTCAAAGGATCATTTTCAACATGAAGTGAAAATACATTGTGAGCACATGAAGTCTCTCTAGTGCCTTCAACTAGATAAACTATGAAATCAGGACCAAACGTTTTCTCTATCCGAACTCGTTTGCTCCTTCTCAATTCAACTTGTTCCTCAGGTTCATTTCCTTCAACTGGAACCTCTAAAGGCTCGTTGTCCTCTTCGGACATCAAAGGAAACTCTTCCGAATCTTTATTAGATTCCAAATCTTTACTAGATTTTAACCTTGGAATTTTGTCAAATCTGTTTTCATAGAACACTGCATCTCAAGATTCAATGATGGTGTTGATGGACACAACATCATTAGGCTCGGCCACTAGAAACCTATATGCTTTACTGTGCAAAGCATATCCAAGGAATACACACTCGATTCCTTTTGGACCCAGTTTCTTCCTTTTAGGTCTCGGCAATCTCACAATCGCTCTACACCCCCAAGTTTTAAAATAACTCAAGTTTGGTTTCCTTTTTGACCAGAGTTCATATGGAGTAATGTTAGACTTTTTGAGAGGTACTCTATTTAGGATATAAGCAGCGGTAAGTATGGCTTCGCCCCACAAACCTTTACTTAATCCTGCATTGCTTAGCATAGCAACTACCATCTCACATAAAGTTCTATTCTTCCTTTCGGCCACTCCATTTTGTTGTGGTGTATAAGGTGCAGTTACTTCATGAATTATCCCTACTGATTCACAATAATCAGGGAAGTGATATTCACCACCCCTGTCAGACCTAAGACGTTTTATCTTCAAACCACATTGATTTTCAACTTCAGTCTTATATGCAACAAATTTATCAAGTACTTCATCTTTAGAATGAAGCAAATAGACATAGCAAAATTTCGAATAATCATCTATGAACGTTGCCATATAAAGTTTTCCGCCTCTAGTTGGAGTGCTATGAAAATCACATACATCACTATGAATCAATTCAAGTAATGAAGAAGTCCGCTCAATTTTAGGAAATGGCAATCTGGTTATCTTTGATTCCAAACAAATCTTGCATTTATCAACCATATCATTATCAGATTTAGGAATTAGTTCAGATTTTATCATGCAATCCATTTTCCTTGTACTGATATGTCCTAAACGAGTATGCCATAAAGATAAAGAATCAAGCATATAAGCAGAAACAACTGTGTTATTAATATTAAGCATAAACATTCTCTCGGTTACATAGCCTTTGCCAACAAACACACCACCCTTGGACACAACAATTTTGCCCGACTCAAACACTACTTTAAAGCCATACTTATTAAGTAGACTTGCAGACACAAGATTCTTCCTAACTTCCGGTACATGATACACATCAGTAAGAGTCAGCGTCTTGCCAGAAGTGAACTCCAAGTCCACTTTGCCTTTTCCCTTAACTGATGCAGTTGACGCATTTCCCATGAACAGAACGGTACCATCTGCAACAGGACTATACTCAGTAAAGAGCCTCTTGTCATTGCAAACATGCTTTGTCGCACCAGAATCAACCCACCAACTTCCAGCATCATCGAGGATATTCGCCTCGGAAACAACAGCAATGAATTTATAATTCTTTGCCCCAGATGCTCCTGGATTTCCACCAGAGTTCTTCCTTTTCAGGATTTTGCAATCTTTCTTAAGATGCCCAGGTTTGCCGCAATGCCAGCAACCAATGTCGGTAGGATCCCGCTTCTACTTCTTCCACTTACCAGAAGACTTATCACCGTCCCTGTTCTTGCGTTTCTTGTTGGAACTTTCTTCCACCACATGTACTTTGGAAGTAGAATTATCCTTACCCTCCTGACGCCTTGTCTCTTCCTCCACCCGAAGGTGTTGGGCCAACTGATCAAGGGTATATTCCTCGGTCTTGTGTTTGAGTTCCTTTTTGTAATCTTTCCAAGATGCAGGCAGTTTGTCAATAACAGAGGAAACAACAATAGATTCATCCATATGCATGTTCTTAACCTTAAACTGACTGAGGATATACTGAATCTCATGCAACTGATCAATGACCGGCTTTGTATCAACCATGCGATAATTCATAAACTGACTAACAAGAAATTTCTTACTTGTAGCGTCATCAGAAAGATACTTATCGTTAAGTGCATCCCAAAGTTCCTTTGCCGTCATTGAATTCTGATAGACGTCGAACAGTGCATCTGACAGTGCATTGAGAATGTGTCCTCTACAGATGTAGTCATCATTCTCCCACTTGCCCCTTTCACGGGCCTGCTCCATAGTTTCATCATCTGGATTTTCTGGTATCTCCGGACTCGGAGTAGTCAGAACATACACCACTTTCAGGGTCGTTAGCAAGAAGTGCATCTTCTTCTGCCAACGCCTGAAATTCCCACCTTCAAATCGCTCCAATTTCAGAAAGTCTTGTGTCATCTTCTGTAGAGACATCGCCATCGCAGAATACTGTCTTTAGATTGTTGGAAAAATTGGCCGCTGCAATCTGAACTGTTGACGAAATCTCCACAAATACTGAAAAACGCTTCGAGTTACGACTATGTTGCTTTCCTAAAGACAGTATTTGCCCCCACCAATTCCGGTATGCAAAGGGTTACAACAAACCTGCCTTCAAGATAAATCGAAGCCCGAACTTGATGTTCTTTCCGTTTTCGTTTGCACTAACGAAACGGACAGAATATCTGCTTGAACGAATATAGGAACCGAGAACCACTGTGTTCTATTTTCTGCAGCAAAACAGAACGCAGAATGAATGCTAGAAAATATAGAGAGAGATGTGGGAGAGATTCGGATTATGTGTGTATATTATGAACACTGGATTCTGCTAAGTAGTGGTCTATTTATAGGCCACTACGCACCCATTGAGACAATAAGGCGCCTAGCGCTGACGTGCTAAGTGCAAAGTGCGCCGCTAAAGCGCCACAATGCACCACAGCCCACGCCGCGCGCGCGCGTGCGCGTGCGTGTGTGAGTGTGTACCGGCTCTGCCGGTATGGTGCAAAGCACCAAAGGGCTGCACCACACTAGATCATTAGTTACTTTCATTAGGAATGTTTCCTAATATATACCACTCCAACATCTCTCAGCTTACCAATGTGGGACAAAGCTCACAAAGAGGAAAAACAAGCATTCTAAGGAAACAAAGGAATTTTCCAAAACCAAAAAACGACGACTCTTTTATTTTGAAAATTTCTAACATTTTTTTTTAAACATCGGACATTTCATTCATAATGCCACGGCACATACAAAGAGATTTCATCGCAGCAGTATGGAAAGAACTACAAACACCCACCTTAGAAGTACGTATTTCAGGCAAAAAATATCACAGACTTAAATAACACATACTACAAGCAGAACCCAAAATACAATTTGGGAAACAGATGGGTAGGGCTGCAAACGATCCGAGCCGCTCGCGAGCGGCTCGGAGCTCGGCTCGATAACGGCTCGGCTCGGCTCAGTTCAAGACAAAAACGAGCCGAGCTCGAGCTCGAGTCCTGGGCTCGTTTCATAAACGAGCCGAGCTCGAGCTAGTCGAAACTCGGCTCGAATTGGCTCGCGAGCTCGATTATATAATATATATATATATATATTTATATATATTTTTTTACATATTTATATATATATTTTTACATATTTATATTTATTTATATATATATTTATATATATTTGTTTCATAAACGAGCCGAACGAGCCGAGCTCGAGCTCCGTAAATACCTATCGAGCCGAGCTCGAGCTCGAGTCCTGCAGCTCGTCACGAGCTCGAGCCGAGCTCGAGCCAACTAAATTTTTGCCGAGCCGAGCTCGAACACTCTAAAACTCGGCTCGGCTCGGCTCGTTTGCAGCCCTACAGATGGGTCACCCAAACCAATAAAAATGAACACAAATATGACGTACTTCTGATTTTACCCAAATAGTTTGGTATGAACAATTCGTACTATTTTATTTTACATGAATGATAAATTGCTGGTTGGTTGCCCAGAAAACTCAAGAAAAGAACACAGATGTTTTGAATTTCGTATTGGTTTGACAAAAAATTTGGAAAACAAATGCCCTGATAAGGGAATTATTTGTTAAGGTGAGAACCCATCAAAATTAAGAATCTTTATCAGCCAAGCTCTTTTCCTATCGCATTTCGAATACAAACATTGAACAAACTTAGCAAAATAAAACAGAATCAAATTGTCAAGAAACTCTAGACTAAATACAATAAATGCGTAAAACAAACGCAGATAGCGAATTCGATTGAAAATTGCTACATATAAACGAAAGATGGGAAGAAGGGTACCCTTCTAACGAGGTGAGGGGAAGTGAGGAGGCATTTGGCGCTCCACAGAGGGTCGTTGAGGTCCGCGCCGTGGCGTTCGAGCTCCGTCGCGAGGCCGCCGTCGATGACGGCGAATCCGCCAGCCTTGCGGAGTAAATCCGTCATCAACGACGACGTCGGCTCCACGTTGCCTGGTCCCATGGCTATCCAAGACGGCACCGACGGGAAAGGCCTGGTTCTGTGCTGGGCTGGCTATACCGATACGGCCATACGGGAGTAGTTAAGTGAAAGTGAAGTAGAGCACAAAAAACGACCAGGCTATTAGCTAGCTTGCCTTGTTTGTTTACAGGGTAACTTGTAAAAATGATCCCTCTAGTTTTAACCAACTCTCAGTTTCGTCCTCTAATATCAATTACAACGCTTTTAATCCTGAAATTTGGTGAACGTATCTATTAGGTCTAATAGATAACATTTCCTTTCCAAACTGACGGAAAAGTGCCTAATGAAGGGCAGTTTTGACATTTCAAGACATAACCATGTCTCTCAATTCAACTCCTTAATTTATCACTTTTCCATCAATTTGGGATGCAAACATTATCAATTGAACCTAATAGGTACATTAACCAAACTTCGGGGCTAAAAGCATTGCAATTGATACTAGGGAATGAACTCAGACTTGCTTGAAACTAGAGGGACCATTCCAAAAATAAAGTAGTGATAATGTCAAAATTATTTTTACTGGTGCCAAAATTCTAGTGCATAAAAATCTTGTACAATGCACATGGTATAAGCTTTTTTTCTATACTAGAGTTTCGGCACTAACAAAAATAGTTTTGGCATTATCATTTTCCAAATATACCCTTGTTTATAAGGACTCGGAGACACCTTTGATGAAAAAATATACCCTTGTTCATAAGGACTCGAAGACTTGAAACTAATTCTAGAATGTATTTCTGTTTAGTAATTCTTGTTGATTTGAATTGGTCCTTTTTGAAGTATCAGAATTCTTACTTCTTCTTTGATTTGATTCAAAAATTTGGTCAAGTTTGGTTGTTGAAAACACAAACAACTATCGATACCTAATTCATAAGGTGGTGACTGGTGACATTTTGCATTTGGGATGAGCATGAATTAGACATGTACATGGTCTGTGCAGCACTAAGTTAATTATGATTGATACCTAATTCCTCCTCATGCGAACGTTTGTCATGTGCAATGCTCGTACATGTCTGCATGCATATTGTTATGCCATCACATCCTTCCCTTCACTATAACGTTACCAGCGAATACCCATGTAATATTCAGTAGAGGAGCCTCTCGTTTAATCTGTGCATGTTAGTTTGAATATCTTGAATTGAGTTTTTTCCTTAACATATTGGAGTAGTTTCTTTCTTGACATTGAATCTTGACATCCTCGATATTTCTTGGTTTCTTTCTTGATCATTTGAATCTTGACAGCCTTAATTTTCGTCCAAGTGAACCATATTTTTTCCAAAAGAGAGGAGGAACTGGATAGGGACATAGGGTACAGGACTCACAATATATAACACCCTTTACTCCACAACCCAACCACCCATAGGTTGTGGGCTTAAATCCCAGAGCTCTTTTTTGAGTAGTATAATTTGGGCCGGGTTGGGGAGGAGTAAGGGCCATCACTTGACCTGCCGATCCAAAGCCCGCACAAAGCCCGTCTGGCCTTTAGAACTTTAGCATGGCCTGAGCCCACCAAACAGACGGGCCAGCCTGATGATGGCCCTTGGGGAGGAGGCTAGTTCTTGACCCAGCCCAATGTATGACTACTGGGGCAACGATTCAGCTATAGTCTACTGCTCTTGAAATTAGTAGAAGTTGTTGGTGGGGGGGGGGGGGAGGTATTATTAAGATCAAAATATAAATATTCGAGGACTGTGTCTCTCGAATCAAGGCCGCAAACGAGCCGAGCCAAACTTTTTCGAGATCGAGCTTGGCTCATTTACTAAACGAGCCAAAAACTTGCGTTCGAGCTTGGCTCGAGCCTTAACGAGCCAAGTTTAATCATTTAACAACTCTTTAATCGAGCCGAGCCTTTTTTAACGAGCCAAACTTTTTGTTGAACGAGCCTCTTTTGGATCTGATATTATGAATTCCTTGGCTTGTGGACATGTTTTTGCCGCGTAACTTGAATTGAAGACAGTGCGACCTAGAGAGAGCCATGATAAATACTAGTCCGTATGTGGAGTTATTCCAACAGCCCATTTTAAAGGCTGGACCTTCCATCATTAAAAGAGTGTCAAAAAAGCTGATCGGCAGTTGATGTTCTTATGGCTGTTGGGTGGGGGTTGGGCCTGTAGTGGGTCTTTCCTCACTTTGTTTACACTTTCACCCAACACCATAATAGCACTATGATGTAGTTCTTTCCTTCCACACTTTTGCCTTGGGAGAGAAACACACTTGCCCTATAAAAATTTACCGAGTGCGCTTATGGGCACCGTCGTGTAATGCCCCAAAAGCACACGTTATTGTGTCGTCCACGATTGCGAACTTCACGTAAATGTGTGATAGGACAAGGGGCATTCCCTTTATCCTGGGTGCAATAGGGTTCTTTGGGTTGACATTGTGTTTTATTTGTTTGTCAAACGTAAAACCATGAGGTTGAATTTTAGCGTCCTTGGTAGCTTGATACTACAATTTAAGAGTATCACCCACAGCATAGGTAAACGGTCATTTCTCTCCGTTTTAACTAGCCCAGCCATAAAACTAGAGATTCAACTTACTCAATAGAGCTTTGGGATTTTAACATTAGGCACAGTACCTCTCTTCTTATGTTGAGTCACACTATTCACTCAATACTAAGAGCATCCACAGTGGACTAATCAAATTTGGATAACAAAAGTTGTCACATCACCTTTTGATTATTCATTTAAGAGGTTACTAAGGTTAGCAATGTAGATGTCCACAGTGGCATAATCAACATTGAATAATCAAAATTTGCCACATCACCTTTTCAACCTATAAAAATCTAAAAATTATCAACGTATAAAAAAAATTTAAAAATAGTTTTCAAACTAATAAAAGCATGTTATTAGAAGTAGAAAGTAATTTTTTGAAAACTTTTATTTTGAAAAAAACATTTTTCCGAAAAAGTTTTAAAAAGCTGTTTTTGAAAAAAAGAGTTTTTTTTTTAAATAACAGTTTTTGAAAAAAAAAATTGACAGTTTAAAAAAAAAACAGTTTTAACTATTTTTGCCAAAAAAAAAAAAAACTTCTTTTAAAAGTGTTTTTCTTCGAAACATTGTTGAGAGAAAGAGAGAGAGAAGGTTTTGGTTATTGGCAAAAGATTCATAGTTTTGATTATCCAATGGCCAAAATTTGATGTGTTGCTAAGAAGTTGTTAAGTTTGATCGTTGGAATATTGTTTGAAAGATATACATGATTAACTAACTAAAACGAAAAACGTGTAATGCATGTTCACTTGTTAACATACGTAAGTAGTCGCTGTTGTACTTGCTCGGTCAGTTGCTCTAACCTTATGTGCCTTGGACACTATCACCAAATGCATAATCAATCTCTCGAAAGTTAAAGTACTTTAGTGAATATATATATATATATATATATATATATATATATATATATATATATATATATATATAATCACCTTGGATCGATGGTATAATGAGTCTTCATTAGTTATTACTCCACTACTTATTAGTCTCAAAATCAAATATGGCCTTTGTCTTCTTCATACCAAATTACGAAAACGAAAAAGTAATAAGGAAAATACATATGGATCGAGTATATTGATAGCTACTCAATTACCAAATGAAATGAAACTCTTCCTACGATTAGGCCCACCAACATGTATGCTTATGCCATCCCTTTCAATGGAGTAGGAAACAAAGAGGAAAATAGCCGAAGTTATTGGGTTGGGTTTTGGTAGGTGGTCAGGTGATGAGCTCTGAAGAAGGGCTAAATATAGTATATAGCTAGACTAGATTGGTCTTTTGAGCCCCTTAAAAAGCTTCCAAGGATAAATGAACCTTTTTATTGCCTCGTTAATGGGTTTGGTTTGGTGGGTGATGAGTTTTGAGCCTCCTTAAAAAGCTTTCGAGGATAAATGACACTCCCACTGGTCTTGGAGCACCGTCACTTGATGTCCCCACACCCTTCTTTATCACATATATTTTCGCGGGATTCGTACATATATTTTTCTTTTATTGCCTTTCTCTTCATCATTCATTCGTAGTGATTCCATGTTTCTCGCAACCACACCCACAAGGCCATTACTATCACCTTTGACTCCCTCGATCTATAGTTTGAGCGAAGAACAGTTTGGCCCGTCAACTTTGAAGAGGCCATTTGCGTCTCTTGTACTCCATTCGTAAATTAATTGGAATTTTCAAATTTGCTAAAGGAATACAACAGGGTCGCCTTGTGTGATCAGCTTCACTTTTTAAAAATACAAGAGTAAAGTGATAATTCTCCTCTTAAAATACAACTCCGTGTATTGAACGGTTTCAAATGTAACTGTGTCCGAAGTTGTGTTTGCGAAGTTGTGCGCATATTGCTCTATCACTTTATCCTCGACAAAACCATTTCAGTGCAATTTGGTTAACTAGCAAACAAAGCCTCACATAGTTTGCCAAAAATAAAAAGCCTCCACATAGGCTAGCCAGCTTTTCCTATAAAAATCAAACTCTATTATTGATTTGTTTGCCATTGTTACACCAGACAGTCCAACAATTCAATGCACCTTCTTATCATGTTCACCTATTGGGTCTTTTTCATACAAAGAGTCCAAAAAGAACACTAACGATTGAAAGCATATAATACCAAACCCTGTCAATATAGTCTTATTTGTTCCTAAATTAATAAAACATGGACAGACAAATGTTTTCTACTCCTACATACGTATCATTTTCCCAACCCATTTTCTCAAATTATTTTTCTTCGCAAACTCTATATCCAAAATGAGAATATTAGAAATACATTCGAATTGGTAGATTGAGAAATAGATGAGACAACCAGAAGAACCACATGCTTCAACTGAGTTCCTAGAAAAACGTGATGATCGATCTATCAGGACCGTTCACCGGCAACAAGATTGGAATCATAGATGGAGCAGAAACTGTCAGACCATAACAAAGCCCCGACAAAATTGCTCACTCTTTCTGAAAATTGCTCGTAGTATGAATTTTTTTTCCCATGGGCATTTTGGTCATTGTGTGAAGTCGAATAAGGCTGCTGAGTCATGATACACGGGGGTTCCTAATCGTGAGAAATTTTTCAGTACTGAGCGGGTATATCCCAAGTGATGCCCGTTCGGCACTCTAGAGCCGTTTGATGCACTTTTGGACGGTTCAGATTGAAATATTTTCTCTCCTCTCATCCCCCCTCTTTCTCTCTTTTTTTTTTCTCTTCAAATCCGAGCAGTCCAAAATCGCATCGGATGGTTCAAATGTACCGAATGAACACCACGTGATACCCACCCGCCACTGAAAATTACTCCCTAATCGTGGTGTAGTAGAATTTTTGTTAGGGTCCACACAGCCACCGCCAAAACCGACCCAACTCCCAAGTCTACTTTTCAAAGGCTGGCACAGCGTGTCAACTATGCCCACGTATTCATTCGTTTTTGAATACCAAACGTGGTGTGATTATTACGTAAGTGAATGCCATGATTTAATTTGGGAAAGGTTATTAAAGGCTGGGTTTCCCCTACCCATTTTTTCTCATTGGGTCGGTTTATGCACACCTTAACTAATTTATGAAGACCGTCAGAGATCCGCTGTACACTAGCGGAAACCTCACTTGAAATCGGAACAAATGCTATGTATGCCGACCTGAAGGAGTTAATAGCACCCGAGATGGTCAATACAGAGATCATTAACATGCCGTTCAAAAAAACAGAGATCATTAACATAATTTAATACCTGGAACATACTGGAAAATACAAAAATTCTAACAGCAGAGACGATTTGCAGAGAACCACGCAGAGAAAAACCCGTTTGGCTTCATTTCGGGTCCCGAAAAAATCTAGAAAAATATCCATAAATTTTTGAATATTATTTTTATGGGGCCCTGTAAAAAAATCAGCTCCAGCGGATATCGATAAGTATTACTTTTGGATTCGTAGGTCGCACCTACGAATCCAAAAGTAATACTTATCGATATCCGCTGGAGCTGATTTTTTTACAGGGCCCCATAAAAAATAATATTTAAAAATTTATGGATATTTTTCTAGATTTTTTCGGGACCCGAAATGAAGCCAAACGCCTTTTTCTATGCGTAGTTCTCTGCAAATCGTCTCTGCGGATAGCATCGCTGGAAATAACACCCGTATGTGGACGTTGACAATAGTCTAGAATGATTTCTTAAAACAGGAAATCGGTAACATAACGGTAGTATTAATTCCTTCCAGAGATTGTGGGACAGTATGGATTTTAGGCAGGGCCCTTTTCATCTTTTTTGTAGTATTTCTTTTTTCCTCACAGACAGGTGTTACTTAAAATTTTAGTTCCGTCTCTGAATATTAAAAAAAACTAAAACGCTATTTTCAAAAATAGTGATCGAGTCTTGAAATAAAAGCTTGAAAATCATCCTGACAGAGAGCCCTTGTAGAATATTTTTATCAAATTTTCTTGGTCGTGGCAAAAAAAAAATTTTAGCGAAAGATCATACCATTTATATTAAAACAAAAAGATTACAACTACAGTAACAATTATTCCAGAATAAAACAAAAATAAAACAAATAAACGAAGAAAAGCCACAACAAATCAGCACTGAGTCGAATCCATCAGACACATTCGTATAAGTGGAGGGTGGATCAGATCTAAGCGAGTAGATGGTCGTGGCAGAATTGGAATATGGGTACCTGGTAATTTGTGGATCCATTTATTGGATGATGATAGGACCAGGGCCAGCTCAAGATGATGCATCAAGTTTGTGTCTTACACCAGGGTAGCTGAAATTCAATGATACTTTTTGTCATTTTATTTGGGGTGGGCCTAAACTGTTTTATTTGTTTATTAAGCAGTTATTTAGGAGGGCCTTGGATTGGCTTTTGCCTTGATGATTTATTGTTTCTCTTTTTAACATATTTACCTAGCTTAAGTGTGTGTGTACGGCCTTACCGCACGGGACTCCCCTTTCCTGATCGAATTGCGACGATCCAAGCCGCTCAATGTTTTCAGAATATGATTTTAAGGGTCCCCGTTAGAAATCAGCAAAAAAAATAATAGGAAAGGGCTTGATCCGAGCAGTTTTTTACTGAACCGTTCAATAAAAAACTGTTCGGATCAAGTTCTTCCCGATCATTTTTTTTTCTGATTTCGTAAGGGTACCCTTAAAATCACGTTTTGATCACTTTGAGCGGCTCGGATCGTCGCAATTCGATTAGGAAAGGGGAGTCTCGCACGGTAAGACCGTGCAGAATCCCTTATAAGATCCGGACTCTATATATGCATGTGTGTGTATGTATACATATACATATACACCATTTCGCGTGGATTAATTTTAAAATTTGAAATTAAGTTGACTCACTTGTAATGGGAAAATAAAACTAACTTCCGTTTAAAAATTCGTTATCACTTCCACTGGGGGAAAATCAAATCTACCATCTTGCATTTTTTCAATTTATTGAATAAAAAAAGCAACATTCGTAATCAATACTTGAAAGTTCTGTATTAATCATATATTTTCTTCTTAAGATACTCTTAAAAACAACTTGTGTCCTAATCATATCGTCACACCTCTCAAAACATATTTTAAAAGCATTATGAGATTTTGTTTGTTAAAATAATGTTCCTTAGAAATTTGACCACCAACATTGGTGGGGGGCAGTCCAACCTCTGGAATTACCAACAGTTTCGATATTCTAACCAAGGGCAGACCTGTCTTTTCATCTTTTTCAGAAATAAATAAATAAAACACACATTGTACATTAACTACGAAATTCATGGGGCGACTATTTGCAGTCCCGTATTTTCTCCCTTAGTCCACTACATTTCAGTAAATAGTTGTTGAAAATCATACATAACATTTCGGTAAATAGCTGTTGAAAACAAAATTATATTTCGGTAACTACATGTCGAAAATATGTTCATCCTTCGGTAAACAACTGCCGAACATACATTTTCGGTAAATAGCTGTTAATTATATTTAGGTAATTGTATGCTGAAAATGTATCTCAATTTCGGTAACTAACTGTCGAGTATAATTAAAAAATTTAACGGGCTAAGAAAAAAATACGGGGCTGCGAATAGTCTCCTTCGAAATTTAATGATTCCATAAATCTCATTGGAGTTACTATTGGCAAAAAGATTTTGAGAGAGGCATTAGAAAGGAAATATGCTGTAATTAAGCCTGTTTTCTTTCCTTATTTTGTACTCCTACTTGTTTCTTTAGCCCTTCTTTCCCATTCGACAGTTCCACAAAGGCTCCTCCAACCTTGCTAGAACAGCACAGCATAGAACCCCAAAAAGATTCTACATATGGAGAGAGAAAGAAAGAGGGACTTTTTAGAGAGAGAAGTCAGATCCGTCAATGGGGTGATAAGAAAGGCAGAGCAGCTGGAGACGCTTCCTACAGCTGCAAATCAAATACCCAGTATTGATTTGTTCTGGTGAGTGCCAAAAAAAAGAAAAGAAAAAGAAAGACAGACTTTGTTCTGGTAGGCGTATTTCTATTTGCGTGTACATCAGTACATCTCTGTATATGTGTAGATACATGTATACATGCGTACTTTGCACGGTTTCTTGGTTCCTTCTCCTTTAGATTTACTTAATCACGGCTTTTGTCTTTTGGGTTTTGATTACTTTTTCATAATTCTTGTGGGTCTGTGATCTTATGAAGTATACTGTTTCACTTTTGCTTGATCGTACATAAGTCGTTTCTGCTGTTCAAAATACTCAATTTCCTATGAAGCATCTTGTTTTTTTTTGTTGTTGTAATTTCTAGAAATTCTGGGTGAATTCTGATCATCTGAACCCAGTATGTAGTCCAACGGTTAACGGTTGATCACATGGCAGAAAAGGAAAAAAGAAAAGAAATTCTGATTATATATAACCTTTTGTACTGATTTGTGGTGTGCTTGATCAGGTAACTTATTGACTAATCTGTGAACTGAAGGCAACAACTCTTTGGTAGTACGTGATTTCTGCTTTTGGTTTTGGTTTCTGTTAGGTAATTTGCACACTGAATTATGCTCTTTCTATCATGGTCTCTATATGTCTCTCTATGGATTTCTGGAACTGATTTTTGTTAAATATTTTTACTAGGTAAAAGGAGGGGAGCTTGAAAACTTGATTCTGTTCAGTAATTGGCAGTTGGGTTGTCAAAGCATTTTTAGACATCTGGTGGTAGTTGGGTCAGTTACTTGGGTTCTGTATTGGTGAATTGAGCTTTCGCGCGGTTGGTATTCGAGGTTTACAGCATCTGTTTGGAGTCATGGCATCCTTCAAACATCCGGAATCTAGACGCATGTATTCTTGGTGGTGGGATAGCCACATAAGCCCCAAAAATTCGAAATGGCTTCAGGAGAATCTTACAGGTATAGCTTTCTGTCCAGATTCAGGTTATTGAAAGATGATTTCATAGTTGAAATGGTTTTTGTGGGATTTATAGTTGTTTGAAAGGAGGCATCTGGCAAGCTGCGAATTTCATCTTCTTCTTTTTTTTTGTTTTTCGTAGGATTTTGGTTCTTATAGCACATGATGTGTCTGTTCACTATACTCAAATGATTATGTTCATTTCAAATGTATTATATGAATATCTAGCTAAATCATGATGGCAGATGCTTACATTAAACATTGCTCTTTCTGTCCACGAATCTCACATGATTATTGATTGTGTGCAATCTGTCATATCTAGCTAAACCATGATGACAGCGGCTTACGTTGCACACTCATTCAGTGACCTATTTGCTTAGTTCTACCTCTAAGCATTGTCTCAACATGTGATACAATTGATGCGCCTGTGCAAAATGTTGTTTATACGTGTACCAAGAAGTATAAAAATTGTTTCTGTAGATCTTCTTCTAAAAATGTGATTTATAGCCTATAGATGCATACTTACATGATGTTATTTGTAGAACAGCTAGTAAATCCAACCAAGATTATTCCCAAATTGCTTTAACTTTAATTGACTATTATCTGGAAGACTAGCAGTAATTTGTGTAATATCAAAATCAGTGCTGGCTAGTATGTACCAAAGATAATCAGGGATGGAAGTGGTGTAGTGCTATAAAAGAACTAATTGAACCGGAGGTGATTATTTGGTCTCACTGTGTGGTTGCCTGAGTACAAGTTTGAATTCCTTTGCCCTAGATAAGGAAAAGCTGATACCTTAATAGTATCTTTTAAGTGTCACACTGAATTTTGATCCTGTACTACAAATTTGTCAGCCTCTTAGTGTGGGACTTACTAGCTTGGCATCCAGATGTGACCTGTCGTTGCTTCATCATTATGGATTTCGATCCTGTGGTTGCACCATCAGATGTGACCTTATTTCAAATGTTTTCAGTTCAACCTTACTTAAACCAATAATGCTATCTAAATGGATAAAAAAAGTTGTGATAAACTATGTTCGTTCTGGTGAATTGTCTATGGCTAATATTTTGTTGACTGATATGATACTTCAATTTGTCTGACTGATGACATTGTCAGACCACATGTAATGTAGTAACTGGAATTGAGATTTCCTGTTGCGTAGTTTCTAGGATATGTGGGAGTTTTTTTTTTCCATCTCCATGTTTTCCAAGTCATGCCTCACAATTTTGCAATCTTGCAATTCATTCATTTTGTATTGTTTTCCTTCACCATGCTGTGATCCCTCTAAATAGTTTCTTGATTTTTGGTTTGTACAGATATGGATGCCAAAGTGAAAGCTATGATCAAACTTATTGAAGAGGATGCTGATTCCTTTGCAAGGAGGGCGGAGATGTACTACAAGAAACGTCCAGAGCTTATGAAACTGGTTGAAGAATTCTACAGAGCATATCGTGCATTGGCTGAAAGATACGATAATGCAACTGGGGTGCTTCGGCAGGCCCACAGGACTATGGCAGAAGTGTTTCCAAATCAAGGCCCGTTTGATGATTCTGAGACGGATCCCCGTACGCCTGATATGCCACCCCCAATGCATGCATTTTTTGATCCTGATGATCTCCATAAGGATGCTTCAGGACTGACTCCATCTCCTTTTCATGCTCTAAAGAAGAACGGGGCTTTCACTGATGAATCCGATTCAGTACGGAATAGAAAGGGTTTGAAACAGTTCAATGACATATTTGGGTCTGGAAGGGTGAGAAAAGGACTCAATTTTCATGAGGCAGAAGAAACAATGACCCAAAATCGAGACTTTTCTGAGTCTGTGCCGGTGGGGAAATGTGAGAAGGAAATTCAAGCATTAAAGGAAACCCTTGCCAAATTAGAAGCTGAAAAGGATGCTGGGTTAGCTCATTACCAACAGAGTTTGGAGAAATTGTCTGAGCTAGAGTCCAATATATCTCGTGCGCATGAGGATTCTAAAGCGCTTAATGAACGAGCAAACATAGCCGAAGGTGAAGTTCAAACATTGAAGGAAGCTCTTGCTAAATTAGAAGCTGAAAAAGAAGCTAGCCTCGCTCAGTACCAGCAGTGTTTAGAAAGAATTGCCAATCTGGAAAACATTCTTTCTCATGCCAAAGAAGATGCAGGGGAGCTCAAAGAGAGGGCCCTCAAAGCTGAAAACGAAGCTCAAGCCCTAAAGCAAGACCTTGACCAACAAAAACAATCTTTGGAGACGATTTCGAGTTTGGAGAACAAGTTACTGCTTGCCGACGAGGATGCTAAAAGGCTTTGTGAAAGAGCTAACAAAGCTGAAATGGAAGTAGAAACCATAAAGCAAGCTCTTGTGAAGTTGACTGAAGAGAAGGAATCTGCTGCTATTCAGTACCAGAAGTGCTTGGAGACTATTTCAAGTCTAGAGAGTAAAATCATTTTCGCTCAAGAGGAGGCAAAAAGGCTTAATGGGGAAATAGAAAGTGGGGTTGCTAAGTTGAAGGGTGCAGAAGAACAATGTGCTCTGTTGGAAAGATCGAATCAGTCTCTTCACTCCGAGTTGGAATCTTTGGTCGTGAAAGTGAATGGTCAAAGCGAAGAACTTATGGAGAAGCAGAAGGAGTTAGGAAGATTGTGGGCATGCTTGCAAGAAGAGCGATTGCGGTTTGTGGAGGCTGAAACTGCTTTCCAAACTTTACAGCATTTGCACTGTCAAACTCAGGAAGACTTGAGGACTCTGGCTGCCGAGCTCCAGAATGGGGCCCTACTCTTGAGGGATGCTGAAACTCATAATTGCAGTTTGAAGGATGAAACCATGAAGCTTAAGGAGGAGAACAAGAGCCTCAATGAGATTAACTTGTCTTCAACAATGTCGATAAAAGATATGCAAAATGAGATATTTGGCTTGAGGGATACCCAAGGGAAACTCCAAGAGGAGGTTGAGCTCCGGGTGGATCAAAGGAATGCTCTTCAACAAGAGATTTACTGTCTTAAGGAGGAATTGAAGGAGCTGAACTGGAATCACCAGGCTACGATGGACCAGGTTAAGGCAGTAGGCTTCAGCACAGAGAATTTTGAATCATCAGTTAAGGAGCTGCAGGGCGAGAATGCGAGCCTGAAGGAAAAATGGGAGATAGAAAGAAGTGAGAAAGTAGCCCTTTTGGAGAAGTTGGAAGTCATGGAACAGCTTATTGAGAAAAATGCCCTTTTGGAGAAGTCACTTTCAGATGCTTGTGCTGAGTTAGAAATGGCTAAAAGCAAGATAATTGCACTGGAAGAGTCCTTGCAATCTCTTCTGGAAGAAAAATCTAATCTTGTTTCTGAGAAGGCAACTGTAATGACTCAGTTACAGATGACAACTGGGAATTTGGGGAAACTCTCTGATGAAAACACCTTTCTGGGGAATTCCCTTTCGGATGCACAAGATGAACTTGAAGGGTTGAAGATAAGATCAAAAAGCGTGGAAGATTCATGCCAGTTGCTTGAAAATGAGAAGTCTGGTCTTATTCATGAGAAGGTTACCTTAGTTTCTCAGGTGGAAATGACTCGGCTAAGATTAGAAGACCTTGACAAAAGATATAGAGAATTAGAAGAAAAATACTCAGCTCTGGAGGAAGAGAAAGAGTCCAAACTTCGTGAAATAGAAGAACTACGTGTTTCCTTGGATTTGGAAAAGCAAGAAAATTTGAGTTTTGCCCAAATGAGTGAGACACAGTTGGCTTTTATGACAAACCAGATATGTCTCTTACAAGAAGAAGGTCACAGCAGGAGGAGAGATTTCGAAGAAGAGCTAGATAAATCCATGAAATACCAGCTTGAGATTTTCATTTTGCAGAGATGCGTACGTGATCTGGAACAAAAGAGCCAGTCTCTGTCAATTGAGTTTCAGAAGCTCCTGGAGGAATCCAAATTGTCAGAAAAGCTGATCTCTGAATTAGAGCGTGAGAATCTTGAGCAACAGGTGGAAGTGAAATCCTTGTCTGATCAAACCAGTAGATTTAGGATTGGGATGTTTGAGCTGTTGAGAGCTTTCGACATTCATCTAGATCATGGGTGTGAAGATAAGATTGGGAAGGACCAAACTTATTGGAACCACATGCTAAGCAAACTTGAAGATACAAAGAATGAAAATCAACAGCTGGCGATTGAGATGTCGGTTCTTGTAACGGTGCTTGGGCATCTAAAATTGGAAGCAACAACCCTTGAAACGGAAAGAAACTGGCTTGATAAGGAACTTGGAATCAAGAATGAACAGTTGTCTGCATTGCAGTTTGAGGCAAACAAGCTTCTTGAAATGAATGAAGAACTTCGATTAAGACTGAGGGAGAGGGACCAAAAAGAGGAAGTACTAACAACTGAGCTAGAGAATCTTCATGGGGAGTTCTCAGATATGCATGGGGCTTGCCAGAATTTACAGAAGGAGAACTTAAATGCACTTGAAGAAAAGAGAACCTTGACAAAGGAACTCTCGAACTTGGAGGGGAAAAATCGTACTCTTGAAGGGGAAAATTTTTCTATCATTGGTGAGATATTGTCTCTGAGCACCCTCTCTTTGATTTTCCAGAATGTTATTAATGAGAAATCTCTTGAACTGAAAGAGGTTGGTGAAGATCTAGACAAACTTCATGGTGTCAATAGTGCCCTTGAGGCCAATCTGAGAACAATAGGAGGAAAATTGGTAGAGGTGGAAAATGAAAATTTTCATCTGAAGGAGCGGTTGAAGAACTCGGAGGATGAGTTGAGAACAGTTAGATTTGTCAGTGCTCAGTTGAATGATGAAATTGCAAGTGGCAAGAATCTGTTGAGTCAAAAGGATGTCAAACTTTTCGAAGCAGAATGCAAGCTTACTGCCATGGAAAACGAGAAATCTGAGTTGCAAAAAGTAGTGGAGGATATGAAAATGGAACATGATGAGGTCACAAAGTGTTTTGGTGAAGTGCAGATCTCCACTGTCTTGCTGGCTGTGTTAGAAGGAAAGGTTGTTGAGCTCACTGAAGCATGCAAAAGCCTTGAAGATGGAACTGCTTCCAAAGATGCGCACATAGAACTGCTTGAAGAAAGAAAGAGCACTTTGGAAGGTGAAAATGGAGTGCTTAAAGCTCAGTTGGCTGCATATGCCCCTGCCATCAATTCTTTGAAGGATTGCATATCTTCCCTGGAGAACCTTGTCTGTTTGCATAGAGAGCTTCAGGAGACCAACGACGAGAAAGTTAAGGTACACTGTTGATTCGTATGAATATTTGAATTTAACTGACGCATTAAATCTACAAGGGCAACTGCTGCTTGTGGCATCTTTCCTCACTATTGGGTCTTTTGTCTTTTACTTCTTTGTTGACAACCAATTTGTATGTCTGAGTATGCATTTCTGTAATCTTCTACCTTGAACCTCCTTCAAAAAGCTGTAGTTGACTAGTTGTATAGGTTGTGTTGATATTTTGGTCGGCAGGTTGCCAGAGAAATAGTGTCTTTTGGAGCCATACCACTGGTCGGTTGGTCATGTCATCGAGCCTAAAATCCCAAGCACTCTTTCTAGTTGTTTGAGTTTTGGCATATGAATTCCTTGCATAGTTACATGCCTGGTTCCATGTAAGTTCCTTTAGACATAGCTAGTCTATTGACTTTTAAATTAAAATAATTCGTTAGAGAGTTCAACATCAGTGAAGTTGCACATGCTAGTACAAAGATTGCGCATTTTGGACCAAGGAATATGCCAACAGTTTTATGATTTACTCGAGTCTAATCCAGTACCTAGATAAATCCCAGAGCATAAAACGTGTGTATGCTAAACCATTTACACACTAGTGATTGCTTAGTTTCTCACTTTCTGGCTTCAGCCATCCATTGTAAGCCAAAAAGGTAGTCGAGATAATTTTCTGGTCTAACTGCTGCAAGTAATTTTTCGAACTTCTTTCTTCCAGGATACTGAATTGGCGAGCCATCATCATGTTGAATACGGTGAACAATTGAGTGCAGATCAAAAGATTCCAGATGAATTGTCAGAGTTTCTGGGTTTGCAAAAAAGGGTCAAAGTTGTTGAGAAAGCACTGATTGCAATAGAAAAGCTCGTGACAAAGGAAAACATCAGCGCTAATACCAAGCTAGAGGCTGCAATGAGACAGATTGAAGAGTTAAAATTGAAAGGTGGCTCAAACCCAGAAAATGTCAAGCGACCACATGAGATCTCTGAATCGGAGAATGGACTTCTGACAAAGGACATTGTACTCGATCAGATATCCGAATGTTCATCCTATGGGGTAAGCAAGAGAGAGAGGCTCAATGCTGGTAGTCAGAAGCTTGGGTCATGGGATAATGCTGATAGTCAGAGGTCTGATAGTCAGAGGTTCGAGTCATGGGATGCTGCTGATGAGGATGGAAGCATTGATCTTACCGTTGGGAAGGGAAAGCAAGAGAAGGGTAAAAAAGTCAATTCAGAAATAATGGTTGAAAAGGAGTTGGGTGTGGACAAATTAGAGATTGCAAGGACGTTTTCGCAGCCCCGTCGAGAAATTAACAAGACCAAGGTGTTGGAAAGGCTTAATTCTGATGTGCAGAGATTGACAAACCTTCAAATCACAGTACAAGATTTGAAGAGGAAAATGGAGATTACTGAGAAGGGCAAAAAGGGAAAGGAGGGTAAGGATACCGTCGATCGTGATACACTGAAGGAGCAGCTGGTAGAAGCTGAGGAGGCCATAATGAAGTTTTTCGATCTTAATGGGAAATTGATGAAGAGTGTTGAAGACGGATTCTTTTCTGCTGCTGATGCTAAACCTGGGATGGACTCAGAAGAGAGTGGAAATGCCAGGAGGAGGAGGATTTCAGAACAAGCGCGAAGAGTGTCTGAGAAAATTGGGCGGTTGCAGTTGGAAGTACAGAAAATACAGTTTGTTTTGCTGAAACTTGATGATGAAAGCGAAAAGGAGCTCAAAGCAAAGGCTAGAATCGCGGAAGCAAAGAGAAGGATTCTGCTACGCGACTATTTATACGGTGGTGGGAGAAACATCAACAAGAAAAAGCGATCGGCTTTTTGTGCTTGTGTCCAGCCTTCAACGAGGGGAGACTGAGTTATTATATATATCTTCCCGGCACAACAGTAGAGCTCTTCTTTTTTCTTTTCTTTTTTCGTGTTGTGTATAATGTTCCCTCTAGAGTTATTTCAAGACTTAATACTATGGGTTTTTTTGGTTTGATCGCAGGATTTTGTCTTTCTATAGTTCAGGGAAACTGCTGTATATGTCAGGCCCTATCTATCATAAGAAGCTTCTCTTGAGGAGAGCTTGTTTCCTTTTGTTTTTTGTAGTTTACGATAATAATTTTGATCTTGTCTGGGAACTCTGCTTCGTCATAAATCAATCCTTTTTCTGCTACAATTTTAAGAATCTTGTTCTTACTTCTTACCGGTTTCGTATGCTGCATTTTGTTACATTCAAGTCGGAATGACAATTTGCCATAGGGACTAAAGCGTGCCAAAAAGTGAAAGCCCCCTCTCAATTATTAAGCAAAGTCATTCGAGTGGTATTGATTTTATTGAACCTTCACATCAAGCTAAATTCAGAATCTCCATGGGCAGAAGAAACATGCTGATTTTGGCAGTAGGGCAATATCAGTGTAAATTACCAAACCAATCCCAATTCTTCCAAAACCCCAGTTCAGGAATATTAGCTCCACAATCAAAGGTTACAGGAGTGTATCAAAAACCAAGGGAAATAGGTTGGCCAAATTAACATAGGCCTGGCAATTGTCTCCTGAAAAGAACAAAGACCACGCCTCTATACGAACTGCAGATTGTTTCCTGTGCCAGCACCTGACATAGACTCCTGTTTATCGGGAGCAGGCATCTGGGAATAGAATATCGGTTCTTGGTCTTTTGGACAAAAACACCAGATACAGCTCCTGCATCAACTCTTGAGGATCTAACTGTTTTGCTAGGGCTTCTCTGTCACATTGTCAACAAAACCTACCAACCAAGAATGCGATAAAATTTCAGCCAAAAACTAGCAATCTGTAAAATAAACCACAATTCACATTAAAACCAGCAGATCAAATGATGGTTTGGTTACCAAGACTAGCGACTTTTTCAAATTTCATCAAATCCAACATGAAAGCACAGTTTATATTACAGTTGAAGAACGATGATCTGACTGAAAACTAAGCTAGACCAAAATGACCGCAATTGGCCTTGAAAGTCCAATGGGAAGCAAACTAATTGGGCAGAGCATTCTGTTTGCTAAGCTGCAAGTGTTTAACCAAGTCTTCCCTCTTGGTTTTCCCCAATGGATCAACTTGCTTACAGCACTGTTCGACATAGCCCGAATCATGGTGACCAGATAAGGCAACATCTGCACGTAAATTGTCTCCACTGTCGATAATAATATTGTGAAGTAAACAACAGACCAAGATAACACTCGGCAATTTCTGCTTATCTGGTCTCCACATAACCTTACTAAGGATTCTCCAACTTCCCTTTAACTGTGACAATGCTTTCACTGCAAGCGACCTAGCAGCCTCATGCATTCTATTGAAATCCGATACCTCGGTTGAGACGTCACCACTTTCATAAGGTGTAATGAGCCATGGAAGAAGAGGGTAATTAACTCCACCCACAATATATTCTTTAATCTGTGCTCCGTCGGGAGTCGTTATTGCATTTCCATTCAAGCGATGGCCACCATCACAGAGTTTGTAAAATCCCGAAAACTTCAGTAGTCTAGAAATAGGCATACCCCCAGGCCAACCAGTCACAATATCAAGAAATCTCATATCACCATCAACTATTCCTTGCAAAAACATGCTGTAGTTTTTCTCCTGGTCACACCAGTCATCTGAAGTTTCAACTGCTGGAAGGGTCATGACAATATGGGTTGCATCTATGGCCCCACAACAACTGGGCAATCCAAAAGATGCCTTAAATTTGGACTTAATTTCCTCCATTCTAACAGGATCAGGCCACTTGAGATGGTGCTTGGCACGCTCTTCTAACGCTTCAATGAATCGCCAAGTTACCTGGGATACTGTGGACTGGCCAACTCCAAAGGAGGCTCCCACTGAAACTTGGGACTCCCCAGAGGCCAACCTTCGTAGGGCAATAGCAACTTGTTTCTCAACACTGAGCAGCCTCCCCTCAATGTTGATGAGACCAGAAGGCGGTCTCGAAATAAGATCTTCTCGGACAAGTGAACATATGTAATCAAATGTTTTCTTCGATATGCGAAAGAAATATTTGAATCCTTCTGCCTCATCAAAAGGTACTGGTGACTCTGCAAATTCAATTCGCACAAATAAGGAAAAACTGTAAATACGATCCTATGCACACAGCTACAAAGGCATACATAGAGCTATTAAACCACAGAAAATGGACAAGAAATGTCAGAGTATGGACAAAATATGCTATGGCTATAGCCACACTAGGTTGAATCTACACTTTTTCGGATGCTTTTCTGCATTTGAATTCTGGGTATAGGAACCTCATCAATCAATCTATCTATTTTGTCTGTCTGTCTATCCATCTATTTGGTCTGTTCGTCTACATATCTACACAGATAAACAAGATGTCCTTGCCGTTTCTTCAATAATAAAAATCTGAGTAACGTTAAAATCTATTAAAAACGAGAGAGAGTTCCAGAAGAAACAAATGTGAACTAGCTAAAAATCAAGATCATAAGCAAGTCATGATCTGCTTTTGATGACTCAAGTGTCCAGACCTACGCGCACCTCACTGATTCTGGGCTAGCCTAATCCCGGGATCAATTCCACCGTCTACTAGCGGGAGCCCAATTAAAGCTGGTCACCCATAAGAGTTTGATAGCTATCAAGAGTTTGCTCAAATAAAACCCAATAGAAAGAGAACGAATTATAATGAAACCCTAGAACTAAACTCAGAGACCCAACATGAATAAATGCAAAAATACAAGCACATACGAAGTTTATCCAATTAACTACGAAATGAAACAAGAAAGAAGGGAGAAAGAGAACCTAAGGTTGGAGAGTTCTTGTGCCAAAAACTATCCCACCAGTCGGAGTCATTGGCTGCTTTACTGTCAGTGGGAACTACGCTTACGCTTCTCCGTTTCTTCAGTTTCTTGGCATCCCGTTTCGATTTCTTTATCTTCTTCAGAGGAGGCATTGAGCACAAGACAGATTCTCAGCTCGTTCGTTTGGTGGGAAAATTTCTTTCGCATCAGTTTCTTTTGCAGGAAAGAAAGTGAAGTTTACGGTGCCAGATTGCAATTTTAGTGAGATCGAGGGCTTCCAAACCAACTTTTACAAAATTAATTTTCAGAAAAATGATTTTTAGATGTTTATCTCCAATTATTTTGCAAGAATAGGTTTATTTTTATTTTTTTTTGTCTATCTCCGTATATTTTGGCAAAAATTCTACAACCACACAAACACTTTTACACATACACTTATATTCATGTTGAGACCCACACATTTCACTACTCAACATTTCATCGTCTGTTTCGGTAATCAATAGTCCGAATTTTAAAAAAATTCTACCTGAAAGAGTTTTTTTTTTTTTAAATTTGAACCGTCCAAAACATTTTGAACGGTAAAAATTAAGAGTGGCGGGGGAGCGGTAAATGTTGAGCGCGTAGACTTTTTGCACACACACGCTACACCGGATAGTGTGGAGCCCCCAAACGAATGTGAATGTCTGTATATTGTGTTTGTGACTTTGTGTAAGTGTTTTTGGTTGTGAGAGAGTTGTTATTTTGAACCCATTTCGATTGTTGTAACTTAAACGGGAAATGTCTGGCCGGTCCTATTTTTTGCTTGGAGTTCCATGCAAATTCCTTTTTTTTGTAAAGCTATCCCATCCAATCCCTTTTTAAAGAAACTTTTACTATTTTACCCTTGTTACTTTTCAACACTCTCAGAATTCACACCCATTTTAAAAATTCATACCCATTTGCAGAATTCATACCCCCCGAATTCACAATTATTTGTAAGAATTCACACCCTTTTGCACTATTCACACTCCTAGAATTCACACCATGCAGAATGGTGTGAATTTTTTGGGTGTATGAATTCTGTATTTTTCGAAGGTGTGAGTTCTATTTGGGTGTGAATTCTGTCTTTTTCGAACGTGTGAATTCTGTCATTTAGACAATTCACACCTCTATGCAGAATTCACACCCCTAGAAGTATTAAGTAAAATTAGGGTTTCTCGAAGTTCGGAAACAACAATTCGAAATCAAAGAAACACAAACACAAAACCTAAAATGCTCAAAATAGACAATTAAGATTTCAATAAATTTATGCAAATTCCAGGGCAAAATTAGGGTTTCCCAAAGTTGGTCGAAATTAGAGTTTTCGATAAACACGATGAATCAAAGCAACATGCAAAATCACAAGAAAAAAACTACGCTCAAAATGGGGATTTAAAAAAAAAAAAAACTCAGATGAATTCATGCAAGTTCAAGGAATCACTCAAAATTAAGGGTCACGGAGTTGGAAAACAACAATTCAAAAGCAACGAAACACAAACAATCACAAACACATAACCTAAAATGCCTAAACTAGACAAAAATGAAAATTTCGATAAATCCATGCAAATTCAAGATTTGGGAGGGGGTGAGAGGTTTTGGATGGGGGAATAAACCGCAGGGGATGATTCCTCGTGAAGCGAGCTTAATTGCGAGTTGACAATGTCGGTAGTGTTTCAATTGAGAATTAAGTTGGACCCATTTTCAACCCATCTAGATCCATAAAATCAATGGGTTTACTAAGTTGACCCAATTGGAAATCATACGTATTTAAATATAGTTGGGTTTGGGTTGATTATAAATTGGGTTTGGGGGGGTCCATCAAATTGGGTCCAAATTGCCACCTCTACCCATAGAGAAAATGACAGCCCATGACGTATTTTGATAATTAATACCTGCTAATGACATTTTTAGCATTAAAAAATATTCTCAGCATATTTTTGACGGGTATTAACTATCAAAACACATCATTGGCCATCATTTTCCCCCTAGCCAAAATGCATAAATTAACAAAATTCAGGGGAATAGAAAGAGTGGGTTGTGAATCCAGGCTTTGCTGGTTCAGCCCAAGCTCCAGCTATCAGGCTTTCACCTCCTTTATTCTTGGGCCTTGGTTTCCCTTTGTGGTTTTTTTTCCCCCGGATTTCAAGTTCGAAACATCTCAGGTATTATCAACTCTTTTGGAGTCAGTTACAACTCTTCTCCGGCTTTAATTCAGTAGTGCGCGTAAACTTGCTCGGACACCCTAATTATCAAAAAAATATTATTATTTCGTAGTGTCAATTTGTTTAACGAATTACTTAATCTGTGGACCATGGTATCAGGACAAGGGGAATAAGACCAGATTTTCAAGGAATTGACAACCTAACCAACCAACTTAATGATCAAAATAGGGATAATTACGCCATTGAAGGGAAGGCCAGTCGATCTATCCATGGTTTTAATAATTGCTCTCTAATTAACATGACCTTTCTGTTTGTTTTTCTCTATGGAAGGGACAGACTTATTAAAGAAAGCTTGTGGTCATAGACAAGACAGACTATAGTGTCCAAACAAAACAACTTGATTTGAATATGAGGAATCAAATCTTAAAATTAAGAATCTCATAAGTTGACTATTGGACTAGTCTCTTCGCTTTCCTCACACCCACTCAAAAATAATAGTACTGACTTCTGAGGCTTGGTTTTTTCTATTGTTTACATGAAACGTATTAAATGGGCCAAAATCCACAAAATACGGATTTGGATTAAACGTATTAAATGGGCTAAAGTCCACAAAATACGAATTTCAAGACAGCTCAAACCCCTTTTCTTCACATACATTAACTGAAAGTTTATGTAGTGACCGAAGTTCTTAAGGTAAAGACGAACTTTTTAAAAGGAAACTCACCCTTAATATCAAGTAGTTTACTTTCAATCTTCTATGAGCATCTCTAGCCATTTATCATTTTTTTTTCCCTCAAAATAAAATTTTGGGTAGAAGTTTGTAAAACCAACTCCACTCCTTGACTCAAGCTTACCGAATTAAGTTTTATGCAAGTCAAAGAGAGGTTTAAAAGTTTATCTCAAATCTAGTAAGGCTATTTCATTTCCCCCTTCATTTGAGCCGATTTTGAGTAAGGGCTGAAAATGCTCTAAATTTAAAGAACGATTTTCCTCCCTTATCTCAATCAAAACTTTTTGGCGCGGGCACCACACAATCAAAACATTTTGAGCATAGAGATTACAAACCTACTAGTACTTCTTTGCTTATAAACTCAATTACCACGATTTGACATTAGTAACCAAATCTAGGTGTAATAGAGTCTGAAATTACTAACAAATTGACATGTTGGAACTTTGAAGAAAGAGGACCAATATTCCGAGGCCCACATGGGCCACAGTTCAACATCTCACTTACCACAGTTCTAGATCTACCCTTTTTTTACTTCACCCCCATTGGTAAAGGGAGAGAGTATCTTAAGGGGGGGTTCAGCCGTTCAGGTCTCATTCAACCAGGTGACTTCCAGCTCCAGCCCGCAACTTTTAAAGCCTCTTTAAAGTTAATTAAAATACGCAAACTGACTCTAATATTGAGAAATATAAAAGTTTCATTCTTTTAGCATACTTAGACATGACTCCATAGTAAATTAAAGAACTGTTCACGGTTGATTTAACTGGAAGAGACTTATTCTACTAATGTATTGATGTGTCTAATTTGTTAGGTAACGGAACACATTTTACCAATATAATAATAACATATCACATCAACACGAAAATATGATCACCATATCCGATCAAAAAGGAAAATATGATCTCCCGATATAAAAAAAAAAGAACATAATCACCGTAGCTATGTTCTAATAAGTAGAAATAATGGCACCGGCTTAATTATGTCCCAGCATTTCTCTAGTCTAGAGATTCTCTTTAGATGATTCTCTGGCTGGAAATTAGTTGGTACACGGCTACCCCAAAGATTGGTACACAGGAACCCCCAGCTTTTTTTTTTATTTATTATCAGAAGGAACCCCCAGTTGATAGGCCTTGTTTTGGGCGTTGCTATTCGCAGCCCTTTATTTTCTCTCATAGTCCATTACATTTCGGTAAATGGTTGTTGAAAATCATACATAACATTTCAGTAAATAGCTGTTGAAAACAAGATTATATTTCGGTAACTACATGTCGAAAATATGTTCAACTTTCGGTAAACAACTGCCGAACATACATTTTCGGTAAGTAGCTGTTGAAAAAATATTGTATTTCGATAATTGGATGCTGAAAATATATCTCAATTTCGGTAACCAACTGTCGAGTATAATTAAAAATTTTTACCGAGTTATGAAAGAAAATAAGGGGCTGTGAATAGCGGCGCCCTTGTTTTTTCCACGGGTGCAGTACTTTTGCTTTGGAGTACATGGGGTCAATTCCCTTTAAAGAATTCCAACGAAAATTCTAAAACTAACAAAAATTTTCCCTCCAATTCAAATATAGTTCTCCTACAATTCTGGTGGGTTGGGGTCCTTGGGGACTCCAACATTTGAAGTTCGAAATTCTACTTTATTTCTCTTTCAATCGCTTTTGCTTTTCCGTTTTTCTATTCTCTTGCCGCTCTCTCTCTCTCTCTCTCTCTCTCTAGTCTCTCTCTTTCGAGATTACGTGCTTTGCAAAAAGGTGTAGACTCCCATATGAATATGTAGACTAGAGTGTTTCTTTCCCATTGGCTCCATTTGACTTATGAACCCATATTCAAAATGCTCTGTAATTTCTCTCTCTGTGTTGGTCATGATGGGGGATCATCACCTACAAACTGTTTCACCTAATTATAGTCTCTTCTGATTCCAGGTACTTTGATCTGTTTTTCCTTAAAAATCTTTTCTTTCCGTCATTTATTACTTTCTTGATTTCTTGCTCTCTTTACACTCTTTACCTTATTTTCCGTAGTCAAATCTGTTGAGTTGGTTTTGGTTTTAGTAATCTTTATTGCCTCTTTTTATCTTTTCTTCACTTTCTTGCATTCAGGTCACTTCTCGGATAATTAAACGATACCCGGAAATTCGTAGGGTTCAGATTTGTGTTCCTTCAAAAATATTTAGACCCAATAATTTTTATGTTAGCTATTGCTTAACCCAACTCAACTGAGCCAAATTGTTGCACCCGGATAGCCAATTGAAGTACTTTGTTTCTCAGTTCTTGATATTTTAGCGGAAACAAAAACCGACTTGCTTGAGTTTCGTTGTTTTCATTTTATATATATAAAAAAAATAGGTGTCCGGACGAGCTTATGTTTGACTAATTCAAGTTTCGGTTGAACTTAACGGCTAGACAAACGTGCAGCGGCCCAAAGATTTTCATGGTTTTTGTACTCATGTATTCCTGATAAATTGGAAGTCTTTCTCTGGCTTCTGAAGTATTGGAAAAAGAAGGTTCGGGGATTTTTACTTCGTTCATTTCCTTCCATTGCCAATAGGATGGGTGTGTGTGTGTATCAAATTCTACTTAGTTTTTCTCTTTCTTTGTTTAAGATTTCCCCCAGGTTTTTGTGACGCAGGAGGAACCTTAGGAATAATAGCAGTGAGGTATACTTATTTGAAATTTGAAGTGCAAAATTGCCTTTGTTGAAGGCCGCAAGAATTTGTTCAACCATTTTGTGGGTGTCCTAACAAAAGATTTTGAGTATGGACGGGGAGTTGGTCATCTGTATCTTGTTTATAGAATGAAGACGCATCCCCCCCACTTTTTTGAAAGAATGTTTCTCTCTCTCTCTCTCTCTCTCTAAACACATTCTTTTGTTATTTTGATTTTTCTCTCCGATAGAGAGCGGTGGTATAAGTCTTTGTTCTCTTTTGTTCTTGATTAAAAAAAAAATCGGTTTTACTGTAGTTTTTTTTTTTGCAGATGTATGACTGTTTAATTTTAGCATGACATACACACCAATCTGTTAATTATTGTATGACAATTTTATTTTATGTTGACATATACATCAATATATCAATTTTCGTGTTGGGGTGTAGTTGTCTGGAGGCTGACTAGTCCCTTCAGCAGCTCAGCTGTTACTGGGTGTGATGGAAATAATTGCATTGACAGGGATATTGAATCTTGTGGAGGTTTAGGACCATCTAGCGTCAATGAATTTTTTTTTTTTATAGAGATTTTCGTGTCTCTGTCTGACTTTTGGAAACTGTGACTAACAATTCCATTATGAGACAACCCGGTAGTGATCGTCTATGTTTAACCCTTGATTGTTATCTTTTGGTAGTATTTATTAACTTCGCAAACGCCATGGTCGTTGGACTTTTCGAATGTGTCTATTACATGTGACCCGTATCTCTTCCACCACTCATAAAAGTGCAACTTTCGGCACACAAGTTTCATTTTAGAGAACCATGCTCTCTGATCCCCAAAATTCAGCTCTTGCAATTTGACTAATTGGTCTATGTGGCTGAATTTTTACTACTATTATTTCTTAGCCAGTAATGGATGCCTGAGACCCGTGGGTTAGGTAGAATGTAGAAACAAAAGGCAGCATGGTGGGATGTACTTCATTGCTGCAACAACCTCTCTGGGTACAGAGGTGTCTTGTTAAATAATCTGAAATTACTCCTTGATTCATGTGAATTAATTATGTTGCCCTTTTTTAGGGATTACTCATCATCCCTGGTGCATGAACGTTTTTCACTGTTGCAATAAGATTGAATTATTTAATGTTCTCATTTAGGAGAGTTGATTTCCATGCTGCTTAT